>NC_134543.1:127280873-127490873 GCF_050624435.1 Tenrec ecaudatus
GCTGCACTGGGGTCTCTAATCCGCACAGCCACAGCTTGCTGATACTACCTGGGAGCAGGGAGTAAACCCTTGAAGCTCCACTCCCTGGATCGGGACTGAGATACATTGGGCGTTTCCTTCCATCCCTTCATTGTATCCACCCTGCCCCCAACTCCCACAGGATCATTAGGCTACCTTTTGAATGTTGTTTTCTTGCTCCTCTTAGTCTCTCTCCTGGTCTCCCACACACTACTGCTAACCTCCAGACCACTACCCAGCTTGTAGGGCATTTATGCCTGTACCACACGCAGCAAGGTGAGTTCCACACTGTGTAGGTGGCCCTAGTCGGGGGACAGCCCTCCTGATCTGCACCAGTGGATGTTCTGCTCGATTTCCTAGAGGGACATTCCTGCCTGTGTGCCTTGGGTCCTCATGTAACTCAGACAACACCCTTCAACGTTTCCAGCTGCTGCAGGAACCGTGCCCAACCTCAGCAACACCCAATCATGCTACCCAGCAGTCTCCTGGGTCACTCCACTTGGCCGGAGCCATGAGGCCTGGCCATTACTTGGAATTTCTTAGCCTGAGCTCTGGGCATTCTTCTACCCAAGCCTATGTGACAGAGCACTGCAGCTGTAAAGTTTGAGCAAACAAGGGGTGATGCTCTTTAGATAAGCACCCGTGTCCTGCATCCCCTGGATTGGGCAAAGGATCGTCCTCACCTATGCTTGATTTGCGTGTACATGCCACTCCTCTGCGTACCTAATTGAAGACTGTAAGCCATTACTGACTCACGGGCAAGGCACGCTCCCCTGAACTCCGATTGGCCTGTTGCCAAGATAGCCTAATCTGCATGTGCGGCCGAGGCCCCCACACCCCCTTGGCTTGCCATTATAAGCTGTGACTCTTTGTTCATTAAAACGGGACTTGAGCAGGATATTGTCTTGTCCTCATTCTCCGTGCCTCTTGTACCCACCCAATTCCCACTCTCTCCTCCAGGATCCACGGTGAATGACCCCTCGGGACAGGGCATCCCCTGAGATGGAAGTACAGGAGCATCAAGTGGTAGATTACTTCTGTTGTGAAATAACTGTAGGCAGTGCAAAAAAGCATTCCTACAAGTCTCCCAGAGAGAGCCAGTGCTCTTCCACACACTGCAAAATGGGTCCTGGCTCCTCTAAAACAATGCAGGCAAACCGCCTTCAGTTCCAACGAACTCAATGCGAAAATATAAAAAATACATGGGACAAACTAACAGCAATGAGAGAAGATTTCCTAAACAGAATAACACGTATAGAAGCAGCAGACATTGAGCGGGCATAGAGAGAAATTTTCAGAATGTTCCTTGGAGTCATACATAATAGGAGGGAAACAATAGAGAAAAAAGATGAAATGACCGAAGAGGTAAGAGCGATAAACCAAAGGGAAATTCAGGACCTTAGGGAGGTGATAAGGAAAACCAGTAGCAGACTCAGGGACCTGGAGAATCGACTGGGGGAATCAGAGAACAGCATCAGGGACTTAGAAGACAACCAAGCTGACTTAAACCACATGAACAAAAATCTAGTAAGATCATCAGAGAAGCTGAAGAAAACTTAAGAATTATGTCTGATGCGTTGAAGCAGAACATCATTAGAGTTATGAATAGGCTTACTGTGTTTGTATATTATCTGGTTCTTGTGTCTACGGCAAGGAAAGCTGAGTGTATATAGGAGTAGGTCTTTTGTCTGTGCGCAGGTTACTGTGTGTGTAAATCAGCATATATTCTGGTGTATGTGGTAATGTGACCTGTGTGTGTATATGAGAAGGTTCTTGTGTGTGTGAGCTGGAAACGTATGTGTGTATAAGAGGAGGTAGTAGTGTCTGTGAGCAGGCAACCAAGTTGTATATGAGCAGGCCCTGTGTGTCTGGGAACTGATGCGTGTATCTGAGCAGTTCCTTTGTATCTGTAGAAGGCAGATACAAACGGTGTGTGTCCATTCGCAGGAACTTGTGCCTGGGCGCAGGGAACCTGTGTGTGTACATGAGCTGTTCACCAGTGTGTTTCTATGAGGAGGTCACCTTATTTATATGAGCAGTTCTTGTGTGTCTGTGAGTAGAAAGCCTGTGATTTTATAGTAGGGGGTTCTGTGTGTGTGAGATCAAGTAATACGCGTGTGTATAGGTTTTGTGTATATAAGCAGGTAACCAGTGTGTGTATATAAGCAGGTACTGCGTGCCTGCGAGAAAGTAACGTGTGTATTTGTGTGTGTGTTTGTGTGTGTATGCGTGCGTGTGTGAGCAGGTCCTTCTTGTGTGATCAAGTACGCGTTGTGTATACGGGAGCAGGTCCGGTGTGCCTGCGAGCAGGTAACGTGTGTGTTTACGACAAGTCCCGTTGTTTCTGTGAGCATATTAACATGCTTGTGTTTTTAAGCCATTTGTTGGGTCTGTGAGCAGATAACCTGAATGTGTACATGCGTAGGTTCCTGTGTCTGTGAGCAGGGTACTGTGTGGGTATATTCGCACGTCCCTTTGTCTGTGGAAGTTATCTTGTGGGTATATATGTTTAGGTTCTTGTGTCTGTGAACAGGTAATCTGTGTGTGTGTGATCAGGTTATGTTGTCTATGAGCAGGAAACCTGTGTGTCTAAGGGAGGACGTACTAGTGTCTGTGAGCAGGTAACCTGTGTTTGTGTTTATGAGCAGCACCTTTCTGTCTGTGAGTAGGAAAGCTGTGTGTATATGTGAGCAGGTTCTTGTCACTGTGAGCACATCACCTGTGGGTGTAGATGAGGACATTCTTGTGTCTGTGAGAAGATCACCTGTGTGCGTATAGAAGCAGGCTTTTCTGATGCAAGGGGCTTAAGTGGAGAGCAAATGCCTTGAGAATGATTGGGGCAGGGAATGTATGGATGTGCTTTATACAATTGATGTATGTATATGTATGGATTGTGGTAAGAGTTGTTTGAGTCCCTAATAAAATGTAAAAGAAGAAAAGAGAAAAAAATGATTAGGGCATAGACTGTACAGATGTGCTTTATACAATTGATGTATGTATATGTGTGAACTGTGAAAAGAATTGTATCAGCCCCAATAAATTGTTAAAATTAAAAAAAGTAAAAAAAAAAAAGAAGCAGGCTTTTGTGTCTATGAGCTGGAAACCTGTGTGTGTGTGTGTACAAGAAGAGGTAATAGTGTTTGTGAGCAGGTAACCTGCATGTGTATAGGAGCATGTCTTGTATATCTGTGATCAGGTCCTCAATGAGTGTAGATGAACAGTTCCTGTGTGTCTGTGAGCAGGTAAGCTGTGCGTGTGTGTGAGCAGGCACTTTTGTCTGTGTGCAGGTAACCTGTGTATATGTATGAGAAAGGTCTTGTTTCTGTGAGAAGGTAACCTGCGTGGCTACATGAGCAGGTACTGCGTGTTTGTGAGCAGGCAGCCAATGTGAACATGAGTAGGTCTTGTGTGTCTGCGAGCTGGTCACCTGGGTGTGTGTGTGAGCCGTTCCTGTGTATCTGCGAGCAGGCAACAAGTGTGTCTCTATCAGCAGGAACTGCGTGCCTGTGTGCAGGTAACCTTGGTGTGTATAGGAGGTGGTCATCTGTAGGCTTTTTCAGCAGGTCACCTTCGTGTACATGCCCAGGTCCTGTGTGCTTGTGAGTAAGAGCCTGTGTGTTTATATGAGGAGGTATTGTGTGTCTTTGAGAAGATAACTTGCATGTGTGTATAAGCAGGTCCTTGTGTCTGTGAGCAGATAACCTGTAGGAGTCCATGGGCCAGTCTTGTGTGTGTGACAAGTGTACTCTGTGTGTGTGTGTGTGTGTGTGTCTGCATTAGCACATTTTTGTGTCTGTGGCAAGGAAACCCGTGTGTTGTATATGAGCAGGTAACATGACTTCAAGAAAGATGCAGACGGAATAACATAAAACAGAGGATCTCTCTAGAATTCAACCCAGGAGCGTTGCTTAGAGGGATATGAACACTGCTGCAACCCATGTGGAACAGCATCACGATTAAGGAAGGAGAGATGCACTGGGTTTTGAGGGCCTGGGGGCTTTTGTCTATCCTCAGTGGAGGCCGGCTGGGGCTTGACCTTGGACCCGCCTGGTCTCTGCTGGTACCAGGACCATGTTTAGCCTGTGGAGTGGCTTGGCCTCAGCACAGCCACAGTTTGCCGCCACCTGCTTCAGGGCAGGGACTGGAATCTTGCAGCTCCACAGGCAGGGATGCGTTTCAGCTGCATTGTTGCTCTTGTTTCCATCTCCTCTCTGCCCCCTCCCACCGACCCTTGGGGTCCTGGAGGGCTGCACTGGGGTCTCTAATCCGCACAGCCACAGCTTGCTGATACTACCTGGGAGCAGGGAGTAAACCTTTGAAGCTCCACTCCCTGGATCGGGACTGAGATACATTGGGCGTTTCCTTCCATCCCTTCATTGTATCCACCCTGCCCCCAACTCCCACAGGATCATTAGGCTACCTTTTGAATGTTGTTTTCTTGCTCCTCTTAGTCTCTCTCCTGGTCTCCCACACACTACTGCTAACCTCCAGACCACTACCCAGCTTGTAGGGCATTTATGCCTGTACCACACGCAGCAAGGTGAGTTCCACACTGTGTAGGTGGCCCTAGTCGGGGGACAGCCCTCCTGATCTGCACCAGTGGATGTTCTGCTCGATTTCCTAGAGGGACATTCCTGCCTGTGTGCCTTGGGTCCTCATGTAACTCAGACAACACCCTTCAACGTTTCCAGCTGCTGCAGGAACCGTGCCCAACCTCAGCAACACCCAATCATGCTACCCAGCAGTCTCCTGGGTCACTCCACTTGGCCGGAGCCATGAGGCCTGGCCATTACTTGGAATTTCTTAGCCTGAGCTCTGGGCATTCTTCTACCCAAGCCTATGTGACAGAGCACTGCAGCTGTAAAGTTTGAGCAAACAAGGGGTGATGCTCTTTAGATAAGCACCCGTGTCCTGCATCCCCTGGATTGGGCAAAGGATCGTCCTCACCTATGCTTGATTTGCGTGTACATGCCACTCCTCTGCGTACCTAATTGAAGACTGTAAGCCATTACTGACTCACGGGCAAGGCACGCTCCCCTGAACTCCGATTGGCCTGTTGCCAAGATAGCCTAATCTGCATGTGCGGCCGAGGCCCCCACACCCCCTTGGCTTGCCATTATAAGCTGTGACTCTTTGTTCATTAAAACGGGACTTGAGCAGGATATTGTCTTGTCCTCATTCTCCGTGCCTCTTGTACCCACCCAATTCCCACTCTCTCCTCCAGGATCCACGGTGAATGACCCCTCGGGACAGGGCATCCCCTGAGATGGAAGTACAGGAGCATCAAGTGGTAGATTACTTCTGTTGTGAAATAACTGTAGGCAGTGCAAAAAAGCATTCCTACAAGTCTCCCAGAGAGAGCCAGTGCTCTTCCACACACTGCAAAATGGGTCCTGGCTCCTCTAAAACAATGCAGGCAAACCGCCTTCAGTTCCAACGAACTCAATGCGAAAATATAAAAAATACATGGGACAAACTAACAGCAATGAGAGAAGATTTCCTAAACAGAATAACACGTATAGAAGCAGCAGACATTGAGCGGGCATAGAGAGAAATTTTCAGAATGTTCCTTGGAGTCATACATAATAGGAGGGAAACAATAGAGAAAAAAGATGAAATGACCGAAGAGGTAAGAGCGATAAACCAAAGGGAAATTCAGGACCTTAGGGAGGTGATAAGGAAAACCAGTAGCAGACTCAGGGACCTGGAGAATCGACTGGGGGAATCAGAGAACAGCATCAGGGACTTAGAAGACAACCAAGCTGACTTAAACCACATGAACAAAAATCTAGTAAGATCATCAGAGAAGCTGAAGAAAACTTAAGAATTATGTCTGATGCGTTGAAGCAGAACATCATTAGAGTTATGAATAGGCTTACTGTGTTTGTATATTATCTGGTTCTTGTGTCTACGGCAAGGAAAGCTGAGTGTATATAGGAGTAGGTCTTTTGTCTGTGCGCAGGTTACTGTGTGTGTAAATCAGCATATATTCTGGTGTATGTGGTAATGTGACCTGTGTGTGTATATGAGAAGGTTCTTGTGTGTGTGAGCTGGAAACGTATGTGTGTATAAGAGGAGGTAGTAGTGTCTGTGAGCAGGCAACCAAGTTGTATATGAGCAGGCCCTGTGTGTCTGGGAACTGATGCGTGTATCTGAGCAGTTCCTTTGTATCTGTAGAAGGCAGATACAAACGGTGTGTGTCCATTCGCAGGAACTTGTGCCTGGGCGCAGGGAACCTGTGTGTGTACATGAGCTGTTCACCAGTGTGTTTCTATGAGGAGGTCACCTTATTTATATGAGCAGTTCTTGTGTGTCTGTGAGTAGAAAGCCTGTGATTTTATAGTAGGGGGTTCTGTGTGTGTGAGATCAAGTAATACGCGTGTGTATAGGTTTTGTGTATATAAGCAGGTAACCAGTGTGTGTATATAAGCAGGTACTGCGTGCCTGCGAGAAAGTAACGTGTGTATTTGTGTGTGTGTTTGTGTGTGTATGCGTGCGTGTGTGAGCAGGTCCTTCTTGTGTGATCATGTACGCGTTGTGTATACGGGAGCAGGTCCGGTGTGCCTGCGAGCAGGTAACGTGTGTGTTTACGACAAGTCCCGTTGTTTCTGTGAGCATATTAACATGCTTGTGTTTTTAAGCCATTTGTTGGGTCTGTGAGCAGATAACCTGAATGTGTACATGCGTAGGTTCCTGTGTCTGTGAGCAGGGTACTGTGTGGGTATATTCGCAAGTCCCTTTGTCTGTGGAAGTTATCTTGTGGGTATATATGTTTAGGTTCTTGTGTCTGTGAACAGGTAATCTGTGTGTGTGTGATCAGGTTATGTTGTCTATGAGCAGGAAACCTGTGTGTCTAAGGGAGGACGTACTAGTGTCTGTGAGCAGGTAACCTGTGTTTGTGTTTATGAGCAGCACCTTTCTGTCTGTGAGTAGGAAAGCTGTGTGTATATGTGAGCAGGTTCTTGTCACTGTGAGCACATCACCTGTGGGTGTAGATGAGGACATTCTTGTGTCTGTGAGAAGATCACCTGTGTGCGTATAGAAGCAGGCTTTTCTGATGCAAGGGGCTTAAGTGGAGAGCAAATGCCTTGAGAATGATTGGGGCAGGGAATGTATGGATGTGCTTTATACAATTGATGTATGTATATGTATGGATTGTGGTAAGAGTTGTTTGAGTCCCTAATAAAATGTAAAAGAAGAAAAGAGAAAAAAATGATTAGGGCAAAGACTGTACAGATGTGCTTTATACAATTGATGTATGTATATGTGTGAACTGTGAAAAGAATTGTATCAGCCCCAATAAATTGTTAAAATTAAAAAAAGTAAAAAAAAAAAAGAAGCAGGCTTTTGTGTCTATGAGCTGGAAACCTGTGTGTGTGTGTGTACAAGAAGAGGTAATAGTGTTTGTGAGCAGGTAACCTGCGTGTGTATAGGAGCATGTCTTGTATATCTGTGATCAGGTCCTCAATGAGTGTAGATGAACAGTTCCTGTGTGTCTGTGAGCAGGTAAGCTGTGCGTGTGTGTGAGCAGGCACTTTTGTCTGTGTGCAGGTAACCTGTGTATATGTATGAGAAAGGTCTTGTTTCTGTGAGAAGGTAACCTGCGTGGCTACATGAGCAGGTACTGCGTGTTTGTGAGCAGGCAGCCAATGTGAACATGAGTAGGTCTTGTGTGTCTGCGAGCTGGTCACCTGGGTGTGTGTGTGAGCCGTTCCTGTGTATCTGCGAGCAGGCAACAAGTGTGTCTCTATCAGCAGGAACTGCGTGCCTGTGTGCAGGTAACCTTGGTGTGTATAGGAGGTGGTCATCTGTAGGCTTTTTCAGCAGGTCACCTTCGTGTACATGCCCAGGTCCTGTGTGCTTGTGAGTAAGAGCCTGTGTGTTTATATGAGGAGGTATTGTGTGTCTTTGAGAAGATAACTTGCATGTGTGTATAAGCAGGTCCTTGTGTCTGTGAGCAGATAACCTGTAGGAGTCCATGGGCCAGTCTTGTGTGTGTGACAAGTGTACTCTGTGTGTGTGTGTGTGTGTGTGTGTCTGCATTAGCACATTTTTGTGTCTGTGGCAAGGAAACCCGTGTGTTGTATATGAGCAGGTAACATGACTTCAAGAAAGATGCAGACGGAATAACATAAAACAGAGGATCTCTCTAGAATTCAACCCAGGAGCGTTGCTTAGAGGGATATGAACACTGCTGCAACCCATGTGGAACAGCATCACGATTAAGGAAGGAGAGATGCACTGGGTTTTGAGGGCCTGGGGGCTTTTGTCTATCCTCAGTGGAGGCCGGCTAGGGCTTGACCTTGGACCAGCCTGGTCTCTGCTGGTACCAGGACCATGTTTAGCCTGTGGAGTGGCTTGGCCTCAGCACAGCCACAGTTTGCCGCCACCTGCTTCAGGGCAGGGACTGGAATCTTGCAGCTCCACAGGCAGGGATGCGTTTCAGCTGCATTGTTGCTCTTGTTTCCATCTCCTCTCTGCCCCCTCCCACCGACCCTTGGGGTCCTGGAGGGCTGCACTGGGGTCTCTAATCCGCACAGCCACAGCTTGCTGATACTACCTGGGAGCAGGGAGTAAACCCTTGAAGCTCCACTCCCTGGATCGGGACTGAGATACATTGGGCGTTTCCTTCCATCCCTTCATTGTATCCACCCTGCCCCCAACTCCCACAGGATCATTAGGCTACCTTTTGAATGTTGTTTTCTTGCTCCTCTTAGTCTCTCTCCTGGTCTCCCACACACTACTGCTAACCTCCAGACCACTACCCAGCTTGTAGGGCATTTATGCCAGTACCACACGCAGCAAGGTGAGTTCCACACTGTGTAGGTGGCCCTAGTCGGGGGACAGCCCTCCTGATCTGCACCAGTGGATGTTCTGCTCGATTTCCTAGAGGGACATTCCTGCCTGTGTGCCTTGGGTCCTCATGTAACTCAGACAATACCCTTCAACGTTTCCAGCTGCTGCAGGAACCGTGCCCAACCTCAGCAACACCCAATCATGCTACCCAGCAGTCTCCTGGGTCACTCCACTTGGCCGGAGCCATGAGGCCTGGCCATTACTTGGAATTTCTTAGCCTGAGCTCTGGGCATTCTTCTACCCAAGCCTATGTGACAGAGCACTGCAGCTGTAAAGTTTGAGCAAACAAGGGGTGATGCTCTTTAGATAAGCACCCGTGTCCTGCATCCCCTGGATTGGGCAAAGGATCGTCCTCACCTATGCTTGATTTGCGTGTACATGCCACTCCTCTGCGTACCTAATTGAAGACTGTAAGCCATTACTGACTCACGGGCAAGGCACGCTCCCCTGAACTCCGATTGGCCTGTTGCCAAGATAGCCTAATCTGCATGTGCGGCCGAGGCCCCCACACCCCCTTGGCTTGCCATTATAAGCTGTGACTCTTTGTTCATTAAAACGGGACTTGAGCACGATATTGTCTTGTCCTCATTCTCCGTGCCTCTTGTACCCACCCAATTCCCACTCTCTCCTCCAGGATCCACGGTGAATGACCCCTCGGGACAGGGCATCCCCTGAGATGGAAGTACAGGAGCATCAAGTGGTAGATTACTTCTGTTGTGAAATAACTGTAGGCAGTGCAAAAAAGCATTCCTACAAGTCTCCCAGAGAGAGCCAGTGCTCTTCCACACACTGCAAAATGGGTCCTGGCTCCTCTAAAACAATGCAGGCAAACCGCCTTCAGTTCCAACGAACTCAATGCGAAAATATAAAAAATACATGGGACAAACTAACAGCAATGAGAGAAGATTTCCTAAACAGAATAACACGTATAGAAGCAGCAGACATTGAGCGGGCATAGAGAGAAATTTTCAGAATGTTCCTTGGAGTCATACATAATAGGAGGGAAACAATAGAGAAAAAAGATGAAATGACCGAAGAGGTAAGAGCGATAAACCAAAGGGAAATTCAGGACCTTAGGGAGGTGATAAGGAAAACCAGTAGCAGACTCAGGGACCTGGAGAATCGACTGGGGGAATCAGAGAACAGCATCAGGGACTTAGAAGACAACCAAGCTGACTTAAACCACATGAACAAAAATCTAGTAAGATCATCAGAGAAGCTGAAGAAAACTTAAGAATTATGTCTGATGCATTGAAGCAGAACATCATTAGAGTTATGAATAGGCTTACTGTGTTTGTATATTATCTGGTTCTTGTGTCTACGGCAAGGAAAGCTGAGTGTATATAGGAGTAGGTCTTTTGTCTGTGCGCAGGTTACTGTGTGTGTAAATCAGCATATATTCTGGTGTATGTGGTAATGTGACCTGTGTGTGTATATGAGAAGGTTCTTGTGTGTGTGAGCTGGAAACGTATGTGTGTATAAGAGGAGGTAGTAGTGTCTGTGAGCAGGCAACCAAGTTGTATATGAGCAGGCCCTGTGTGTCTGGGAACTGATGCGTGTATCTGAGCAGTTCCTTTGTATCTGTAGAAGGCAGATACAAACGGTGTGTGTCCATTCGCAGGAACTTGTGCCTGGGCGCAGGGAACCTGTGTGTGTACATGAGCTGTTCACCAGTGTGTTTCTATGAGGAGGTCACCTTATTTATATGAGCAGTTCTTGTGTGTCTGTGAGTAGAAAGCCTGTGATTTTATAGTAGGGGGTTCTGTGTGTGTGAGATCAAGTAATACGCGTGTGTATAGGTTTTGTGTATATAAGCAGGTAACCAGTGTGTGTATATAAGCAGGTACTGCGTGCCTGCGAGAAAGTAACGTGTGTGTTTGTGTGTGTGTTTGTGTGTGTATGCGCGTGTGTGAGCAGGTCCTTCTTGTGTGATCATGTACGCGTTGTGTATACGGGAGCAGGTCCGGTGTGCCTGCGAGCAGGTAACGTGTGTGTTTACGACAAGTCCCGTTGTTTCTGTGAGCATATTAACATGCTTGTGTTTTTAAGCCATTTGTTGGGTCTGTGAGCAGATAACCTGAATGTGTACATGCGTAGGTTCCTGTGTCTGTGAGCAGGGTACTGTGTGGGTATATTCGCACGTCCCTTTGTCTGTGGAAGTTATCTTGTGGGTATATATGTTTAGGTTCTTGTGTCTGTGAACAGGTAATCTGTGTGTGTGTGATCAGGTTATGTTGTCTATGAGCAGGAAACCTGTGTGTCTAAGGGAGGACGTACTAGTGTCTGTGAGCAGGTAACCTGTGTTTGTGTTTATGAGCAGCACCTTTCTGTCTGTGAGTAGGAAAGCTGTGTGTATATGTGAGCAGGTTCTTGTCACTGTGAGCACATCACCTGTGGGTGTAGATGAGGACATTCTTGTGTCTGTGAGAAGATCACCTGTGTGCGTATAGAAGCAGGCTTTTCTGATGCAAGGGGCTTAAGTGGAGAGCAAATGCCTTGAGAATGATTGGGGCAGGGAATGTATGGATGTGCTTTATACAATTGATGTATGTATATGTATGGATTGTGGTAAGAGTTGTTTGAGTCCCTAATAAAATGTAAAAGAAGAAAAGAGAAAAAAATGATTAGGGCATAGACTGTACAGATGTGCTTTATACAATTGATGTATGTATATGTGTGAACTGTGAAAAGAATTGTATCAGCCCCAATAAATTGTTAAAATTAAAAAAAGTAAAAAAAAAAAAGAAGCAGGCTTTTGTGTCTATGAGCTGGAAACCTGTGTGTGTGTGTGTACAAGAAGAGGTAATAGTGTTTGTGAGCAGGTAACCTGCGTGTGTATAGGAGCATGTCTTGTATATCTGTGATCAGGTCCTCAATGAGTGTAGATGAACAGTTCCTGTGTGTCTGTGAGCAGGTAAGCTGTGCGTGTGTGTGAGCAGGCACTTTTGTCTGTGTGCAGGTAACCTGTGTATATGTATGAGAAAGGTCTTGTTTCTGTGAGAAGGTAACCTGCGTGGCTACATGAGCAGGTACTGCGTGTTTGTGAGCAGGCAGCCAATGTGAACATGAGTAGGTCTTGTGTGTCTGCGAGCTGGTCACCTGGGTGTGTGTGTGAGCCGTTCCTGTGTATCTGCGAGCAGGCAACAAGTGTGTCTCTATCAGCAGGAACTGCGTGCCTGTGTGCAGGTAACCTTGGTGTGTATAGGAGATGGTCATCTGTAGGCTTTTTCAGTAGGTCACCTTCGTGTATATGCCCAGGTCCTGTGTGCTTGTGAGTAAGAGCCTGTGTGTTTATATGAGGAGGTATTGTGTGTCTTTGAGAAGGTAACTTGCATGTGTGTATAAGCAGGTCCTTTTGTCTGTGAGCAGATAACCTATAGGAGTCCTTGTGCCGGTCTTGTGTGTGTGACTAGTGTACTCTGTGTGTGTGTGTGTGTGAGTGTGTGTGTGTGTGTCTGCATTAGCACATTTTTGTGTCTGTGGCAAGGAAACCCGTGTGTTGTATATGAGCAGGTAACATGACTTCAAGAAAGATGCAGACGGAATAACATAAAACAGAGGATCTCTCTAGAATTCAACCCAGGAGCGTTGCTTAGAGGGATATGAACACTGCTGCAACCCATGTGGAACAGCATCACGATTAAGGAAGGAGAGATGCACTGGGTTTTGAGGGCCTGGGGGCTTTTGTCTATCCTCAGTGGAGGCCGGCTGGGGCTTGACCTTGGACCAGCCTGGTCTCTGCTGGTACCAGGACCATGTTTAGCCTGTGGAGTGGCTTGGCCTCAGCACAGCCACAGTTTGCCGCCACCTGCTTCAGGGCAGGGACTGGAATCTTGCAGCTCCACAGGCAGGGATGCGTTTCAGCTACATTGTTGCTCTTGTTTCCACCTCCTCTCTGTCCCTCCCACTGACCCTTGGGGTCCGGGAGGGCTGCACTGGGGCTTTTAATCCACACAGCCACAGCTTGCTGATACTACCTGCGAGCGGGGAGTAAACCCTTGCAGCTCCACTCCCTGGATCGGGACTGAGATACATTGCGCGTTTCCTTCCATCCCTTCACTGTATCCACCCGCCCCCAACTCCCACAGGCTCATCAGGCTAGCTTTTGAATGTTGTTTTCTTGCTCCTCTTAGTCTCTCTCCTGGTCTCCCACACACTACTGCTAACCTCCAGACCACTCCCCTGCTTGTAGGGCATTTATGCCTGTACCACACCCAGCTAGGTGAGTTCCACACTGTGTAGGTGGCCCTAGTCTGGGGACAGCCCTCCTGATCTGCACCAGTGGATGTTCTGCTTGATTTCCTAGAGGGACATTCCTGCCTGTGTGCCTGGGTTCCTAATATAACTCAGACAACACCCCTCAACGTTCCCAGCTGCTGCAGGAACCTCTGCCCAACCTCCGCAACACCCAATCATGCAACCCATCAGTCTCCTGGGTCACTCCCCTTGTCCGGAGCCATGAGGCCTGGCCATTACTTGGAATTTCTTAGCCTGAGCTCTGGGCATTCTTCTACCCAAGCCTACGTGACAGAGCACTGCAGCTATAAAGTTTGAGCAAACAAGGGGTGATGCTCTTTAGATAAGCACCAGTGTCCTGCATCCCCTGGATTGGGCAAAGGATCGTCCTCACCTATGCTTGATTTGCGTGTACATGCCACTCCTCTGTGTACCTAATTGAAGACTGTAAGCCCTAACTGACTCACGGGCAAGGCACGCTCCCCTGAACTCCGATTGGCCTTTTGCCAAGATAGCCTAATCTGCATGTGCGGCCGAAGCCCCCACACCCCCTTGGCTGGCCGTTATAAGCTGTGACTCTTTGTTCATTAAAACGGGACTTGATCAGGATATTGTCTTGTCCTCATTCTCCGTGCCTCTTGTACCCACCCAATTAACACTCTCTCCTCCAGGATCCACGGTGAATGACCCCTCGGGACGGGACATCCCCTGAGATGGAAGTACAGGACCATCAAGTGGTAGGTTACTTCCGTTGTGAAATAAACTGTAGGCAGTGTAAAAAAGCATTCCTACAAGTCTCCCAGAGAGAGCCAGTGCTCTTCGACACACTGCAAAATGGGTCCTGGCTCCTCTAAAACAATGCAAGGCAAACCGCCTTCAGTTCCAACGAACTCAATGCGAAAATATAAAAAATACATGGGACAAACTAACAGCAATGAGAGAAGATGTCCTAAACAGAATAACACGTATAGAAGCAGCAGACATTGAGCGGGCATAGAGAGAAATTTTCAGAATGCACCTTGGAGTCATACACAATAGGAGGGAAACAATAGAGAAAAAGGATGAAATGATCGAAGAGGTAAGAGCGATAAACCAAAGGGAAATTCAGGACCTTAGGGAGGTGATAAGGAAAACCTGTAGCAGACTCAGGGACCTGGAGAATCGACTGGGGGAATCACAGAACAGCATCAGGGACTTAGAAGACAACCAAGCTGACTTAAACCACATGAACAAAAATCTAGTAAGATCATCAGAGAAGCTGAAGAAAACTTAAGAATTATGTCTGATGCTTTGAAGCAGAACATCATTAGAGTTATGAATAGGCTTACTGTGTTTGTATATTATCTGGTTCTTGTGTCTATGGCAAGGTAACCTGTGTGTATATAGGAGTAGGTCCTTTTGTCTGTGCGCAGGTTACTGTGTGTGTAAATCAGCATATATTCTGGTGTATGTGGTAATGTGACCTGTTGTGTATATGAGAAGGTTCTTGTGTGTGTGAGCTGGAAACGTATGTGTGTATAAGAGGAGGTAGTAGTGTCTGTGAGCAGGCAACCAAGTTGTATATGAGCAGGCCCTGTGTGTCTGGGAACTGATGCGTGTATCTGAGCAGTTCCTTTGTATCTGTAGAAGGCAGATACAAACGGTGTGTGTCCATTCGCAGGAACTTGTGCCTGGGCGCATGGGACCTGTGTGTGTACATGAGCTGTTCACCAGTGTGTTTCTATGAGGAGGTCACCTTATTTATATGAGCAGTTCTTGTGTGTCTGTGAGTAGAAAGCCTGTGATTTTATAGTAGGGGGTTCTGTGTGTGTGAGATCAAGTAATACGCGTGTGTATAGGTTTTGTGTCTATGAGCAGGTAACCAGTGTGTGTATATGAGCAGGTACTGCGTGCCTGCAAGAAAGTAACGTGTGTGTTTGTGTGTGTGTGTGTGTGTGTGTATGCGTGCGTGTGTGAGCAGCTCCTTCTTGTGTCAGCATGTACCCGTTGTGTATACAGCAGCAGGTCCGGTGTGCCTGTGAGCAGGTAACGTGTGTGTTTACGACAAGGTCCTGTGTGTCTGTGAGCATATCAACATGCTTGTGTTTTTTAGCCATTTGTTGGGTCTGTGAGCAGATAACCTGAATGTGTACATGCATCGGTTCCTGTGTCTGTGGGCAGGGTACTGTGTGGGTATATTCGCACATCCTTTTGTCTGTGGAAGGTATCTTCTGGGTATATATGTCTATGGTTCTTGTGTGTGTGAACAGGCAATCTGTGTGTGTGATCAGGTTATGTTGTCTATGAGCAGGAAACCTGTGTGTCTAAGGGAGGACGTACTAGTGTCTGTGAGCAGGTAACCTGTGTTTGTGTTTATGAGCAGCACCATTCTGTCTGTGAGTAGGAAAGCTGTGTGTATATGTGAGCAGGTTCTTGTCACTGTGAGCACATCACCTGTGGGTGTAGATGAGGAGGTTCTTGTGTCTGTGAGAAGATCACCTGTGTGCGTATAGAAGCAGGCTTTTGTGTCTATGAGCAGGAAACCTGTGTGTGTGTGTACAAGAAGAGGTAATAGTGTTTGTGAGCAGGTAACCTGCGTGTGTATAGGAGCATGTCTTGTATATCTGTGATCAGGTCCTCAATGAGTGTAGATGAACAGTTCCTGTGTGTCTGTGAGCAGGTAAGCTGTGCGTGTGTGTGAGCAGGCACTTTTGTCTGTGTGCAGGTAACCTGTGTATATGTATGAGAAAGGTCTTGTTTCTGTGAGAAGGTAACCTGCGTGGCTACATGAGCAGGTACTGCGTGTCTGTGAGCAGGCAGCCAATGTGAACATGAGTAGGTCTTGTGTGTCTGCGAGCTGGTCACCTGGGTGTGTGTCTGAGCCGTTCCTGTGTATCTGCGAGCAGGCAACAAGTGTGTCTCTATCAGCAGGAACTGCGTGCCTGTGTGCAGGTAACCTTGGTGTGTATAGGAGATGGTCATCTGTAGGCTTTTTCAGTAGGTCACCTTCGTGTATATGCCCAGGTCCTGTGTGCTTGTGAGTAAGAGCCTGTGTGTTTATATGAGGAGGTATTGTGTGTCTTTGAGAAGGTAACTTGCATGTGTGTATAAGCAGGTCCTTTTGTCTGTGAGCAGATAACCTATAGGAGTCCTTGTGCCGGTCTTGTGTGTGTGACTAGTGTACTCTGTGTGTGTGTGTGTGTGTGTGTGAGTGTGTGTGTGTGTGTCTGCATTAGCACACTTTTGTGTCTGTGGCAAGGAAACCCGTGTGTTGTATATGAGCAGGTAACCTGATTTCAAGAAAGATGCAGACGAAATAACATAAAACGGAGGATCTCTCTAGAATTCAACCCAGGAGCGTTGCTTAGGGGGAAATTCAACACTGCTGGAACTCATGTGGAACATCATCACGATTAGAGACCCACGGGGTTTTGAGGGCCTGGGGCCTATTGTCTATCCTCAGTGGCGGCCGGCTGGGGCTTGACCTTGGACCCGCCAGGTCTCTGCTGGTACCAGGACCATGTTTAGCCTGTGGAGTGCCTTGGCCTCAGCACAGCTACAGTTTGCCGCCACCTGCTTCAGGGCAGGGACTGGAATCTTGCAGCTCCACAGGCAGGGATGTGTTTCAGCTGCATTGTTGCTCTTGTTTCCATCTCCTCTCTGCCCCCTCCCACCGACCCTTGGGCTCCTGGAGTGCTGCACTGGGGCCTTTAATCCACACAGCCACAGCTTGCTGATACTACCTGGGAGCAGGGAGTAAACCCTTGAAGCTCCACTGCCTGGATCGGGACTGAGATACATTGCGCGTTTCCTTCCATCCCTTCACTATATCCACCCTGCCCCCAACTCCCACAGGCTCATCAGGCTAGCTTTTGAATGTTGTTTTCTTGCTCCTCTTAGTCTCTCTCCTGGTCTCCCACACACTACTGCTAACCTCCAGACCACTACCCTGCTTGTAGGGCATTTATGCCTTTACCACACAGCAAGGTGAGTTCCACACTGTGTAGTTGGCCCTAGTCTGGGGACAGCCCTCCTGATCTGCACCAGTGGATGTTCTGCTCGATTTCCTAGAGGGACATTCCTGCCTGTGTGCCTGGGGTCCTCATTTAACTCAGTCAACACCCTACAACCTTCCCAGCTGCTGCAGGAACCGTGCCCAAACATTGCAACACCCAATCATGCAACCCAGCAGTCTCCTGGGTCACTCCCCTTGTCCGGAGCCATGAGGCCTGGCCATTACTTGGAATTTCTTAGCCTGAGCTCTGGGCATTCTTCTAACCAAGCCTACGTGACAGAGCACTGCAGCTGTAAAGTTTGAGCAAACAAGGGCTGATGCTCTTTAGATAAGCACCCGTGTCCTGCATCCCCTGGATTGGGCAAAGGATCGTCCTCACCTATGCTTGATTTGCGTGTACATGCCACTCCTCTGCGTACCTAATTGAAGACTGTAAGCCCTTACTGACTCACGGGCAAGGCACGCTCCCCTGAACTCCGATTGGCCTTTTGCCAAGATAGCGTAATCTGCATGTGCGGCCGAGGCCCCCACACCCCCTTGGCTGGCCGTTATAAGCTGTGACTCTTTGTTCATTAAAACGGGACTTGATCAGGATATTGTCTTGTCCTCATTTTCCGTGCCTCTTGTACCCACCCAATTAACACTCTCTCCTCCTGGATCCACGGTGAATGACCCCTCGGGACGGGACATCCCCTGAGATGGAAGTACAGGAGCATCCAGTGGTAGATTACTTCTGTTGTGAAATAACTGTAGGCAGTGCAAAAAAGCATTCCTACAAGTCTCCCAGAGAGAGCCAGTGCTCTTCGACACACTGCAAAATGGGTCCTGGCTCCTCTAAAACAATGCAAGGCAAACCGCCTTCAGTCCCAACGAACTCAATGCAAAAATATAAAAAATACATGGGACAAACTACAGCAATGAGAGAAGATGCCGTGAACAGAATAACATGTATAGAATAAGCAGACATTGAGCGGGCATAGAGAGAAATTTTCAGAATGCTCCTGGAGTCATACACAATAGGAGGGAAACAATAGAGAAAAAGGATGAAATGATCGAAGAGGTAAGAGCGATAAACCAAAGGGAAATTCAGGACCTTAGGGAGGTGATAAGGAAAACCAGTAGCATACTCAGGGACCTGGAGAATCGACTGGGGGAATCACAGAACAGCATCAGGGACTTAGAAGACAACCAAGCTGACTTAAACCATATGAACAAAAATCTAGTAAGATCATCAGAGAAGCTGAAGAAAACTTAAGAATTATGTCTGATGTTTTGAAGCAGAACATCATTAGAGTTATGAATAGGCTTACTGTGTTTGTATATTATCTGGTTCTTGTGTCTATGGCAAGGTAACCTGTGTGTATATAGGAGTAGGTCCTTTTGTCTGTGCGCAGGTTACTGTGTGTGTAAATCAGCATATATTCTGGTGTATGTGGTAATGTGACCTGTGTGTGTATATGAGAAGGTTCTTGTGTGTGTGAGCTGGAAACGTATGTGTGTATAAGAGGAGGTAGTAGTGTCTGTGAGCAGGCAACCAAGTTGTATATGAGCAGGCCCTGTGTGTCTGGGAACTGATGCGTGTATCTGAGCAGTTCCTTTGTATCTGTAGAAGGCAGATACAAACGGTGTGTGTCCATTCGCAGGAACTTGTGCCTGGGCGCAGGGAACCTGTGTGTGTACATGAGCTGTTCACCAGTGTGTTTCTATGAGGAGGTCACCTTATTTATATGAGCAGTTCTTGTGTGTCTTTGAGTAGAAAGCCTGTGATTTTATAGTAGGGGGTTCTGTGTGTGTGAGATCAAGTAATACACGTGTGTATAGGTTTTGTGTCTATGAGCAGGTAACCAGTGTGTGTATATGAGCAGGTACTGCGTGCCTGCGAGAAAGTAACGTGTGTGTTTGTGTTTGTGTGTGTGTGTGTGTGTGTATGCGTGCGTGTTTGAGCAGGTCCTTGTGTGATCAAATGTAACTCAGACAACCGTCCTCAACGTTCCCAGCTGCTGTAGGAACCTTTGCCCAACCTCCGCAACACCCAATCATGCAACCCTGCAGACTTCTTGGTCAATCCCCTGAGATGGAAGTCACAGGAACATCAAGTGGTAGGTTACTTCTGTTGGGTAATAAGCTGTAGGCAGTGCAAAAAAGCATTCCTACAAGAGTTCCAGAGATAGCCAATGCTGTGTGTGTGAGCAGGTCCTTTTTGCATGAGCATGTACCCGTTGTGCATACGTGAGCAGGTCTGGTGTGTCTGTGAGCAGGTAACGTGTGTGTTAATGAGAAGGTTCTGTGTGTCTGTGAGCAGGTAACCTTGCGTTTGTTTATGAGCCGTTGTGTCTGTGAGCAGATAATCTGTAGGTGTACATAACGTTGGTTCTTGGTTCCTGTGTCTTTAGCAGGGTACTCTTTGGGTATATTCACACGTCCCTTTGTCTGTTGCAAGGTAACCTGGGTGTATATATGTCTAGGTTCTTGGGTCTGGGAACAGGTAAACTGTGTGTGTATGATCAGGTTATTTTGTCTGTTAGCAAAAACCTTTGTGTGTAAGAGAGGAGGTACTAATGTCTGTGAGCAGGTAACCTGGGTGTGTGTGTATGAGCAGCTCCATACTGTCAGTGAGTAGGAAAGCTGTGTGTATCTACGAGCAAATTCTTGTGTCTGTGAGATCACTTGTGTGTGTATAGAAGCAGGTTCTTGTGTCTGTGAGCAGGTAATGTGTGTGTTTATGAGAAGTTCCTATGTGTCTGTGAGCAGGTAACCTTGCGTGCGTTTCTGAGCCGTTTGTTGTGTCTGTGAACAGAAAACCTCTATGTGTACATACGCAGGTTCTTGTGTCTGTGAGCAGGGTACAGTGTGCGTACATTAGCACATTCTTGTGTCTGTTACAAGATAACTTGTAGGCATGTATAAGCAGGTTCTTGTGTATGTGTGCAGGCAACTAATGTGTGTAAGAGTAGGTCCTGTGTGTCTGTGAGCAGGCAACCCGTGTGTGTATGAGCAGGAACCGCGTGCCTGTGTGCAGGTAACCTTGGTGTGTATATGAGCTGGTAAACTGTGGGTATGTGACCAGGCGCCCCCTGTGAATATGAGCAGGTCCTGTGTGTCTGTGAGTAGGAAGCCTGTGTTTGTATAAGAGGAGGTACTCTGTGTTTGTCAGCAGGTAGCCTGTGTGTTTATAAGGGCAGGTTCTTGTATCTGTGGGCAGGAAACCTGTGTGTGCATATGAGCAGGTTCTTGTGTCTGAGAGAAGGTAACCTGTGTCCATATGAGCAGGTTCTTTTGTCTGTGAGCAAGTAACCTGTGTGTGTATATGGGCAGGTCCTCTGTGTCTGTGAGCAGGTAACCTGTGTGTTTATAACGGCAGGTTCTTGTGTCTCTGGGTGGGAAACCTGTGTGTGTATATGAGTAAGTTTTCTGTTTGTGAGCAGGTAACCTGGATTTTTATAAGCGCAGGTTATTGTGTCTGTGAGCAATTAATCTGTACGTATATGAGCAGGTTCGTGTGTCTGTACGCAGGAAACCTGTGTGTGCATATGAGCAGGTTATTGTGTCTGTGAACGCGTAACCTGGGTGTGTTTAAGAGGTCATTCTGGTGTCTGTGAGCAAGTAACCTGTGTGTATATTTGAGCAGGTCCTGCATTTCTGTGAGCAGATAACCAGTGTGTGCCTGTGAGCAGTTCCTCTGTGTCTGTGAAGAGGTAACGTGTGTATATGAGCTGATTTTAGTATCCATGACTGTTCTCCTCGGTGTACTTATCAACAGGATCTTGTGTCTGTGAGCATGTAACCTGTGTGTATATATGAGCAGGGACTATGTGTGTGAGCAGGTAACCTGTGTGTTTCTAAGGACAGGTTCTTGTGTCTCTGGGTGGGAAACCTTTGTGTGTATATGAGCAGGTTCTTGTGTTTGTGAGCAGGTAACCTTGATGTTTGTAAGAGTGGGTTATTGTGTCTGGGAACAGATAACCTGGTGTGTGTAAGAGCCAGTTTTATTATCTGTGAACATGTAACTAACTGTGTATGTATATCAACAGGTTCTTGTGTTTGAGCGCAGGTAACCTGTGTTTATATAAGCAGGTACTACGTGTCTGTGTGCAGGTATCCTGGTGTGTATGTGATCCGGTTCATGTGCTTGTGAGCAGGTAACATGTATGTGTATATGAGCAGGTCCTGTGTGTCTATAAGCAGGTTACCTGGTATGTATATGACCAGGTTATTTTGTCTGTAAGCAGATAACCTTTGTTTGTATATGAGCAGGTTCTTGTGTCTGTGGGCAGGTACTCTATTTGTGTATATGAGGAGGTACTGCGTGTCTGTGAGTAGGCAACCAATGTATATATGAGCAGGACCACTGTCTGTGAGCCAGTAACTTGTGTATCTGAGCAGTTCCTGTGTGTCTATGAGTAGGTAACCAGTGTGTGTATAGAGCAGGTCCTTTGTGCCTGTGAGCAGGTGACCTGTGTGCATACGAGCAGGATCTTGTGTTTGTGAGCAGGTGGCCTGTGTGTGTGTATGAGTAGATGATGTGTAACTGTGAGCAGATAACTTGTATGTGTCTATGGGAAGGTACTGTGTGTCTGTAAGCAAGTAACCTGCGTGTATATATGAGCAGATTCTTGTGTCTGTGAGCAGGTAACATCTATGTGTAGATGAGCAGGTCCTGTGTGTCTGTGAGCAGGTAGCCTGGTGTATACACGAGCAGGTTCTTGTGTCTGTGAGCAAGTGACTTGTGTGTGAATATGAGCCAGTTCTTGTATCTATGAGCAGGTAACCAGTGTGTGTATATGAGCAGCTCCTCTGTGTCTGTGAGCAGTTATCCTCTGTGTGTGTGTATATGAGCAAGTATTGTTTGTCTATGAGCAGGTAACCTGTGTGTATATAAGCTGGTACTCTGAGTATATGAGGATGTACTGTGTTTCCGTGGGCAGGTAACCTGTGTGTTTATATGAGCAGGTTCTTGTGTCTGTGAGCAGGTAACCTGTGTGTGTATTTGAGCAGGTTCTTGTGTCTGTGAGCAGGTAACCTGTGTGTGTATATTTGCAGGTTCTTCTGTTTGTGATCACGTCATTGGTGTGTTTGTATATGAGCAGATTCTTGTGTGTGTGAACAGGTAACCTGTATCCTTGAGCATGTGTCTGGGAGGGGTTATACTTTGTTTGTGACCAGGGGACATTTCTCTGTGAGGAGTTATCCTGTGTGTCTACAACAGATGCCTTGTGCCTCTCAGCAGGTGGTATATTATCAGTAAGCTGATACTGTGTGTCTCTAAGCAAGCACTGTGTGTCTGTGCTGGTGACGTGTGTATCTGTGAGCAGGTGCCTTGGGTCTGTCGAACAATGCCCTGTACCACCAGAACTAGCAACCCAGCGTAATAACCTCTGAAGCACCTGGATGAGAAACCTGTTGAGCACATCCCTGAAACACCAGGGTTAGCAACGCAGAGTACTAACCACTGAACTAGCAGGACTAGCAACCCGTCGACCAACTCCCTGAACCATCAGGACTAGCAAGCCTGCACACTGACCACGGAACCACCAGAACTAGCATCCCAGGGAACAACACTCTGAACCACCAGAGCTAGCAGCCCAGGGTACTAACCACTCAACTGCCCAGACAAGCCAGCCTGTGATGATCAACACTTCGAATCACCAGAACTAGAAATCCAGTGTACTAACCTCTCAACTGCCAGCAGTAGAAACCCGGGGTACAACTCCTGAACCACGTGTGTGTGAGCAGGTACCCTGCGTCTGGGAGAAAGTCCAGTGCATCTGGGAGCAGGGGTCCTTTGTCTGTGAAAGGCCCCATATGTGAGGAGTCCAGTGTGCCTTTGTGCAGGTACCTGGTGTGTCTGGGAGCAGGTACCATGTTTTTGTGAGGAAGGGCAGTGTGTGTCTGTTAGCAGGTACCATGCTGTCTGCGCAAGTCCTGTGTGTCTCTGACCAGGTACTGTGTGTCCGAGAGCAGGTAACCTGTGTCTGTGAGCAGGTACCATCAGGGGAGCCAGCTCCTAAGAAATCATCACAGGCCCAGCAGGTGCAATCGTACAGCGATAATAAGTGAAGATTATAGGAAAGTCATAGAGAATAAGAGAGATGGGGGGGAGAGAGAGAGTGAAATAAAATAAAGAAGTCAGACACATTTCATGGTAACATGCTCACTTCAGAGCCGCTTGGTGATCCACTTGAGGATGTGCAAGGTGGGAATTGCAGGAGTGAGAGAGT
The DNA here is from genome assembly GCF_050624435.1 of Tenrec ecaudatus. Taxonomy (NCBI): domain Eukaryota; kingdom Metazoa; phylum Chordata; class Mammalia; order Afrosoricida; family Tenrecidae; genus Tenrec; species Tenrec ecaudatus. The sequence continues at coordinate 127,304,196 of NC_134543.1, forward strand.
GAGATTTATTACTAACTGAGGCTTCTATACCTTTAGGGGGCGTGCAAGCCCCCTAATTACAGGTAAAGACATATGTCACAGGAAGGAGTTTTACTATAGGTAATACAGTAATGAGAGGGGGACAATCTAGGAGTATACACGCAATAGGAAGGGGAGGAATTGGAGTATACATGTGACAAGATGGGCGGGTCCTAGATTCAGGATGGCAGCCTAACTTTGGATCTCCCTGAGCCGGTTTGACCACTTCTCTGTCTCCCCATGGAACCGATTACTGTCCTTATCAATAGGGTGTGAGCCCCTCCTGCAGTGGAGCAGACAGTAGTCTGATGGCCGAATGCCTTCAGGGAGAACATCTCAACGCATCCGACTTCCCACCATGTGCTGGCAAACAGCCTCTAAGGTTTGGCATAGCTTTGGAGGAGACAAAGCTGGGGTAAGGTCTTTCTGTATCCCACAAGGTACCATGTGTGTCTGTGGGCATGTGACCTTGTCTCTGAGCAGTTCCGTGTTGTCTGTTAGCAGTTACTGTGTGTCTGTGCGCAGGTACCATGGCTCTGTGAGCAAGGACATTGTGTCTGTGAGCAGGTACCCTGTGTATGTCTATGATCGGGTACCATGTGTGTGTCTGTGAGCAGGTGCCCTGTGACTGTGCGCAGGTACCATGTTGTCTGTGTGCAGGTACCATGAGTCTGTTAGGAGGTTCAAATTATGTTGCTGTGTTATCATTTTCACCTGTTTCTCTTATGCCTTTGTATAAACAGATATAGTTGATTTCATCTATGTTACAAACTGTGTGTCGCTTAGGCAACTCTTCCTCAGCAAGAGACCTGGCTCCTGCTCACATTGGTCCCTGCACAGCCCCAACCCACTCAGACCCCACGTCTCACCTCAGACATCGGGCAGCAGCCCGGAATCATAGTTCGCCAGCCCTGGACTCCTCAGCTCTCTGGACATCCTGCTGCAAACAGCCACCAAGATGCCTGAGCCTGCCCGCCTGCTGTGTTCACCACTCCTGGGGGATGGAGGGAAGGCTGACCACAGCTCGGTTCGGCGGCCCTGACCAATATCAGAGTCAGGAAGGGGGTCCTACGGGGAGCTGCAGGGATCGCCGACACCCCCGTGGGAGACTATGATCCCTTCATCCCCTTTACCATCATCTGTTACTGTCTGTGCTCTTACGGAGCAGGGTGGCCTCCTGCTTACAGGTCAGCAGTTTGAAACCACCCGCTGGCTCCAGGGGAGAGAGATCAGCTGCCCCGCCCGTACAGAGTCACCACCCTGGAGCCTGCAGGGGCAGGTCTGCTGTCCCATAGGGTCCTTGAGTTCAAATCCAGAAGACGGCAGTGAGTTTGGGTCTGTCATGCAACTCTCTATCTACATCCCTCTCTGATGACCCTGTATGTGTGCTGCTGTTTCATTTTTATACATGCACTATGTTAATATGTGTCTGCTCACCTGTATGTCTCTGTGTTATTACATGTCTCTTTCTGTGCAGACTCTGTTAGGATGTATCTGTGTGCCTATAGCTGCTGCTCTCTCTGTCTCTACCCATGTGTGTGATTACCTAGGTATCTTTTCTGGGGATTATTTACGCCCCCTCCTTTTACTTTCCCTTCCACACTGATTTTCCACGAGCACTAGCATCTGCTTCTCTCTGTGGGAAAACCATTTTTCCTTGCGTTTATTTTCCTTTGGTAACAGTGGCCTCCGACAGTGACTGCCTTCAGGGACTGCCCGATTTTGCTCAGCACAATAACTTCCAAACATGCCCGTGTTGCGAGGAGCGTGACAGTGTCATGATCATTCTTTAGAGACACACAGGACTCCATTCCACACAAAACTCTCATCATTCTTGAGATACAGAGTATTCCATTCCCTGGGACCTCGGGGGACCCCAGACTCCTGTACACGTGAGATACAGGACAGGTCAGGACTTTCCGTGGTCAGGGACCGGTGAGAACAGAGAGGATGGGGGTGGGGTGTTGCCCTCCTGCCTGGGTCCCTGCATGATAGCTGACTGGGTCAACTCCACCTTCACTCATTCGTTCATTTGGAGTCCCTAGTGGGCTCAGGCCCCGGTTTCATCTGCGGGTCCTTAGCTACCAAAGCTCTGAAGCAGGAGCTAAACCCACAGCCGTTGCCCCACCCCCGCCCCACCCCCACCCTATGCACCCATAGTGGCAGCTGAACCGGTAAGGGTGTGTCTGTGGCTGCGCTCCGCCTCTCCCCTCTGGTCTCTGTGTTAATTCACATCCTGCATCCCCTGCCCGCATGGACTCCCCCCACTCCTCCCGGCTAACACGTCAAGAGCAGAAGAGAGCAATAACAATATTGCAAGTAGGGAATTCTGTGTTGACGAAAGCAAGTGAGGGAATGGCAGAAAATGAAGGCTGACTAGGAACAGATTCCAAAAGCTAAAAAAGCTCGTCATGGTTTAACGTCTTTTTTATGGGGCTCTAGAGAGTGAATTGCATAAATGGATTATGGAGTGTCGTCAAAATGGTTACTGCATAACACGCATGGGAATCCACATACGTGCTCTACAAATGGCTAAGGATGACAACTATAAAGTATCAGGCATTGAAAAATTTGCTGTGTCAGCAGGATGGTGTATCGGCGGCTTCATGAATAGGTTTGGCCTACTCTGTTTGAGACAAAGAACAAAGATTTCCCAGAAATTACCACAAGACCTTGAAGGAAAAAATTATGTCATTCCAGTCATTTATAATAAAACAAAAAGGATTTATAATTACGACCTGGCAGATATTGGGAATGTGGATGAAACTGCCATGACTGTTGACCTTCCAAGCAACAGAACTGTGGCAAGTTTAGGAGAAGAACACATTTTTCTCAAAACCACAGGAAATGAAAAAACAAAACACTTTAAAGTTGTTCTATCAAGTTTGGCTAATGGAACTAAGCTGCATCCTGTCATTATTTTTGAAAGAAAGACCTTGCCTAAAAAGATCAATTTCCCACCAAGAATTACTGTGAATGCACATGTTAAAGGCTGGATGGATAAAGAAAGAACAAAAAAATGGCTGGAAGAAATTTGGAGCTGACGACCAGGAGCAGCCTTAAAAAAAAAAAAAAAAAAGCCATCGTTACTTGTTTGGGATTTGTTCAGTGCCCACCTATCAGATGACATAAAACAATTGACAAAATCTAGTGAAGTAACTTTAGCCGTTATTCTAGGTGAGCTTACATCGGTACTGCAACCTCTGGATGTATCTTTGAATAAGCCTTTTAAAGACCATGTGCGAAGAATGTGGCATGAATGGATGTCATCTGGTCAAGCTCCACTAACAAAAGGAGGAAATCTCATGAAGACTGACATAAAACTAATAGCAAAGTGGGTTCAAGATGCATGGGAAGACATTCCAGAAGACCTAGTGCCACGTGCCTTCCAGAAATGTAGTATTAGTAATGCTCTGGATGGCAGTGAAGACTACGCTCTGTATGAAAATGACAGCAGTGACGGTGGTGGTGATGACGACGATCTCAGTGAGGACACCGTCTATGATGACCTCACACCAGCTGAAGCGCTGCTTTGGGATACGGATGATGATGAGGGATCCAGTTTTGAAGGATTTTAACTCTTTACATTTAGCTTGGTTGTAGTACTCTTAAGGTATCATTGTTGATACCTTACTGTTTTTTTTAACCTACTTTCCACTTACTGTGCTGGTTTACTAATGTTAAATGACTTGTCCTTTTACTTATGTTTTTATTTAAAATAAATATTTAAATATATTACCCCACTGATGTCTCAATTTTTAGTAATTTTATTTTCATTTGTTTTGATTATTGAAACTCACCAATACCTTCTGCACTTTCCACCCTAGGCTTATACTAGAGTCAATCAGTTTTTCTGGTTTCCCAGGTAATAATTAGGTACATCAGCTTATACTCAGGCCGGCTTATATTCGAGTATATACGGTAGATGTGAAGCAGAGGTGCACGGCTGACGTTCCAGGGGCCACCACATGTTCTGGCCATTGCACCGAGAAATATGCAGACTTCCAAAAGAGGGAAGGAAGATAACCTAGCAGCATTATTTTCTTCCTAAATGTACTGTATTCCAGCATGGCAAACGTCATGCAAAATGCCACATGCATATTCATAAATACCTTCACACGCAGATAAACCTCTGTAGGTTCTATTTATTAAAATGGAGCAAATATATATTTCATATAGATAGATAGATAGATAGATAGATAGATAGATAGATAGATAGATAGATAGATAGATAAAAGGACTTGGTCCTTCAAAAACAGGCCCTCACAGAGATGACTTCTGTTCCATGAGGCTATCTTTGTCATGTAGATCAAATCTTGCACTGCAGCGTGCTCTGACTCACAGTGAACCCACAGTGACCCAACAGGACAGCGTGAAACTGCTCTCTCAGGTTTCCAACGTTGTGAAATCTTTGCCAGAGCAGAAAACCAAATTTTTCTTCCACAGAGAGGCTTGTGGGTTTGAACTACTGAACTTGCAGTGAGCAACCTTGACACGTAACTCATTACACAGCCGGGTCCTTTACACTAGAAACAAAAATGTAACCATTTTACGCCGAGACCACTTCCAACCACGGGCCTTGACAAAGTCCGCGCATGGAGGAGGAGCATTCAAAGAAGGCTCCACCCAAGGAAGTCTCTCCCGTGAACCTTTTGGAATTATTGGTCTGATATCACCATTGATAATTGTAGCTGCTCTCTGGTTCTTGATAATTTTGATCACTTCCCCTTTTAGGAAAAAACTGATGTCAACTGAGGAATATTCCCTAGAGGTTGAGCTTACTCCCCTTCCTATGGCTTTGATAGATCCATGTCCTGACTGTGTGCAAAGTGTACTGTATAATAAAACTAGAAACTGGAAGCCAGAACCCCCCCCCCCTTAAGGAATTTACATTAGATCTTGAGCAGGCTGAGCTATTGCAACCGAAACCCACGGAAATCTCAGAGGCTCGTTTGGAAGCTTTTGTGCAAGACTCTAAAAAAGTTTATCTTCTTCTTTCCCCCCTGCTTATATTGGTTACTGCATAGGGGGTAGAATATGCTAACCCCCTCCCAAAGAGAAATAGAGTTCCTGGCCCTGATTTACCTTATACGAGGGCTCATAATAAAAATAGCATAAGAATAGTTAACAAAGAAGGCGTACAAGTTCCTTTTAGTAGTTTAAGTTTTATGGAAAGGTTAGCAAGAAGAGGGCCTCCATGATGTTTGAAGTCCGCTGAAGCAAAGCTACCCATTGGGAGGCAACTCATACCTTGTTACAGAAAGACTTTTGGGAGTTTAATTTATGTGAACTTAGTAGAACAAGAAGTGAAAGCCCTAGAGGAACAGCCTAAGAAAGAACAGCTAAAGCCTGTCAAGTAATTTTTGATAATGAAATGTATTAATGCTCTATTGATTTCATAGTTAGAACTATGTGCCCTAGTTGGATGAAGTGTGCTCAGTTGTTGTTAGAAGGTTTATGTCTATCACCCTTGTAGTTGAGAAAGTTTTGGTTTCAAGATGTACTAATTTTTAACCCAGAATCGTGATGTGATTTATTTAACTTGTCATGGCCTTGTGGCCTGAGAATTTCCTGATGTATGACCTCAGGCCATAAACTTTAAGCCAAGAAAAAGAACATATAAGTTGAAGCTTTGATTGAATAAAATTGGACCAGTCACCCACAACCTTTGGGTCATGTGGTTTCTGTCTCCCACTCGCCGATGCCGTGACCCACCTTGAGGGACCCCAGACCTTGCTGCAGCTGGACTGCGGCAGGTGGCACGTGAACAGGGACCCTCAGGTAGAGAACCCCCTGATAATTAAGTAGATTTCGGTCAGGCTGGACTCTCACCGATTGGGTGTTGCAGACCCCTTAGCAGAGGTAAGGCTAAGTACGAAAGGGTGAGTAGTAATGGGAAACTCTGAATCTCGTGAAAGAGAGTTATTTGTTGACATCATCCAGCAAACCCTAAAAAAGAAGGGGGCTAGGGCCCTTAAGACTTTAGCAAGTTTTCTCTCCTTTATCCAGGAGTGTTCTCCTTGGTTTCCTGAGCATGGAACTTTGGATTTAGACACCTGGCAGAAGGTGGGAGAAGACCTGAAAAAGTATTATGAAGAAAATGGTCCTGAACAAGTTCCTGTAAAAATGTTTTCTTTATAGAGTCTTTTAAGAGATAGTTTAGATCCAAGTCCCACAAGCAAGAACCACTTATTACCAATAGAGGCTCCTGAAGAAATCCCTTTGGTAATGTGGGGCACAGGTGTGCAACTGCTAGAATCAGCAGAGTAAAAGTTCAAACAGGCGGTATGAAAATCAAAGTTTGGGGTAAGCCAAAGTTTCGGTTTCAGGTTCCTGGTCACTGATGCAACACATCGCCTGATCCGACCTAACCAATGGGACGCATCACCCAATGACGCCTTAGCCAATAGAGTTCGAGTGACAGCCCACCAGTGACCGACCAATCAGGAAAGCACATGCAAACCTACTCACCAATCACCGCTGGACAATTCTGGTGCCAGAAGTTTTCTCCAATAAGTTTAAAGAACAGCAAGCCTGGACTGCCCCTTGTCCCGCCTCTTGTCCCTGGCCCTATAAAAGCCTGGAGAACAAAGAGCTCCGGGCTATTTCCCTTTTGGACACTGGATCCCTGTTGCGCTGGGCAGCTGCGGGAGGAAAGCCCTAGCTTGAGCTAGCAAATAAGCTCCTGTTGCCATTTTTGCATCTCAGCTGGTCGTGATTATTCTGTGCGCCCTAGGTGAGCTCGCCTTCCTTCCCTGAATCTAACAGTAAAGGATGCTAAACAAGGCAGCCAAATAGAACAACAAGGATTGGGATTTGTTTGTAAAACCTACTGCCCCTTGTTTGGAAGAAACTAAAAAGAAAAAGGCTGCTCCAAAAATGGTTCCCACTAAAGCAGGGTTTTTAGGAGCTGTCCAACAGGCTCCAAGAGAAGGGATGATTTCCTGAGGTGTTTCCCCATTACAGATGCTATAGATGAAGGGGAGCCTGAATGGGAACCATTGCCTTTAAAAGTACTTAAAGAACTTAAAAGTGCTGTTAAAGAAACTGGACCCACGTCCCCGCACACTATGCAGTTAGTGGGAAGTATAGGGAGTTTGGATGATTTCACAGAAGTGGATGGTTCCAGGGTACTCTTCTTTAGTGGCCACAATAATCCAGGAAAAAAAAGTGAAAAAAGCATTTTTGGAAAGGATGTTATTAATATTATCATTCCCTACACAGTTGAACAGTTAACCTATCTAATGGAAAATGATGATGATTGGCTAGTGGCCGTAACAGGGTATTTTATTTTTGAAATATATTACATCATCTTCCTAATAATCCCTCATTGCATTTTCTCAAACTCCACCCAGTCATTTTTCCAAAGCATACTTTAAAGCAACCATTACCAGGACCAGCTATTCTGGTGCTTACTAATGGGTCTTCTAACAGCACAGTTGTGACTATTATAGACTCTGAGAAAATAGGTACTGAAACCACAGAAACATCTGCTCAAAAGGTAGAGTTGATGGCTGTTTTGGAGGCTTTTAACAGATTATCTGCATTTCCTTTTAATCTTTACACGGACTCATATTATATTGTAAAACTATTTCCTCGTATTGAAACTGCCCCGCTTCCAGGAGATAAGACCACAATTTTTTCCCCTTTTGAGAAATTTACAGGCTTCAACTCATCAAAGAAAGCATCAATTTTTATTGGATATGTGAGAGCTCATTCCCAATTTCCTGGTCCTATACATGATGATAATATATTGGCAGATTTTTATATAAGGCCTCTCATTTTTTCTGCAGTTGAGGAAGCTAAAGAAAGCCATGCTATACACCACCAGAACTCTTCTGCACTTAGGTATCAGTTTCACCTTCCCCGAGAAACCGCCAGAGCTATAGTCAAAGATTGTCCAACGTGTCCTCCGAATGGGGTTTCTTTACCTATGGGAGTGAACCCCCGAAGTGTAAGACCACTGATTTGTGGCACATGGATTTAACTCATGTCCCACAATTTGGAAAATTGGCTTATGTGCATGTATGTACAGACACATATTCTCATGTAATTATGGCCTCTGCAAGGCAGGGGAAGCATATAAGGACATAATTCAACATCTTTTCATGTATTTGCTTATCTTGGCATACCCAGAGCTCTTAAAACATATAATGCTCCTGCTTACACTGGCAAAGCAATTAAGATTTTTTGTTCTACTTTTGACATTAATCATAATACGGGAATCCCCTATAATCCTCAAGGGCAAGCTATTGTGGAAAGAGCTCATCAAACTTTAAAAACTCAAATTGTGAAATTAATGGCTGGGGAATTCAAACATATTTCTCCTCATCATGTGCTAAATCATGCCCTTTTTGTGTTAAATTCTTTGAACTCTGATGAGAAAGGGCAAACTCCTATTTTAAGACATTGGGAAAAATCCCTGGTCAAATGGAAAGACCCACTTATCGGTCAATGGAAAGGGCCCGACCTTTTAATAACAGCGGGGCGAGGGTATGCTTGTATATTTCCACAGGACGCAGATCCCCCACCCCCAATTTGGGTTCCAGACCATCTCATCAGCCCAGCGAAGCAAAAAGAGGAAGGCACCTGCCTCCCTCTCTCGCTCGTCTGTGGTGCTGGGTAACTTTCAGTCGGTAATCAGAACACCCGCGGAATGTAGGATTTATGGAGTCACTTCAAAAAGATGACAGGAAAAGCAAAGAAAATGCACAAGGGCCGCACGTAGGCTTTGATATTTTTGACTCTGGTACGTGACTGAGCTGTTGGTGGCCGGAAAGAACACTTTGACAGGAGTCCTCTTCAGAGTCTGCACTACCTTGTTCTCCCTGCTGCCAGCAAACTGTCCCGGGCCTTGCTCAACTTTCCCGTCTCCCATGAGCCCTCAGCCCTGCATGGCACTGAGCCTCTGTGGCTGGTGGAGACGCCTCCTTCTCCATGGCAGGCCTTTCAGTCTGTGTGTTCTCCCAAACAGAATGGTTTCTTGCCTTGGGAGACTGTAACCATCTCCCAACGGATAGAAGATGGTCGTCTCTTTAGTTTGAAATGCTCGTGTCATTTAGCTTGAATTAATCTTCACTCTTACCCCGGGTTTCTAATTATGAGCCAGTAAGGGAGCATCCAATTTTCCCTCCCAATCCTCCATCTTGATTCCTTGGTAGCTTTTACTTAGTCTGGAACTACGAACCTTGACTTGTCCTCCATGCCACATACCCGTCTATCACTCAGTAGTAGCTATTGGCCAACTCATGGACTTCGCAGTGAGGATGGTCCAGGGTATAGCATCACTCTAGCCAAAAGGTCCCTAATCATCATGGAATCATTGGAGTCTACTTCTCAGAACCCCGGAGCCACGGACCATGGTTCACAGTGCTCTCATCATTCATAGGTGTCTTTTGTGCTGTGAGCCAATGGGGATTTCAGCAGTGGTGCAGTGATGTTAGACTACTTCATGGGAACATTAAATGTTTGACAGGTTAGTCTCTGGAAGTTAAAAACCTGTTATACATATGACGGTACGCATGTAAAACATGCGGCCATTTAGTGACTCCTTACTGTGGCCCAGGCGTTACGCCACATTCATAACACACATTGTCTCATTTAATTTTCACCCCAGCTAAGGAGTCGTTTACCATTACTAGCCCCAAATGACTGAGGAAGCTGGGCGTCCATGCGTCAGATCCTTGCCAAAGGCGGCACTGCCCGAACAGCAGACTCAGGTCCCCATTCTGAATGCCTCGCCCTCAGGGCTCCTGCATGCACTGCCCTTCAGCCCTCACCTGCGGCAGAGCTGGCGTAGCCACAGCCAGGACACACAGTTCCAGCACAGGAGACGGCCACCCTGGAGGCCATCCTGGGCTACACACTTTGATAAGCTGGATGAAATCATAAGACAAAATTGTTTAGATACACCCCCAAGAAATCTTAGTAGAGAGGGCACTAGAAGTCAACCCAAACATTCATAGGTAAGCATGAAAGAGTAATACTCTGCTGCTGATGGAGAGCTCCGGACAGAGAGAGCCATCTTTAAAGCCTGAACTAGACACTAGTTGGGTAAGATGTTTATGGTTATTATATGTTGCAAGTCTCTGATGACACTTATTCTCAGGCAGTCAGTACTAATCAGATGCCTGATAGAAGCCCAGATGCCAATCCACTGTGACCAGCAACTCAAATTATTTTCCATTACATCAGAAATGACAATATTACAGACCAGTTCAGTCAAAACGGACAAAACACAGGAGCAAACAACCCACCGTGAACGGAAGTGAACACACGGGGAAACACAGCTTGGACCCCGAGACTCGAAGCCACTCGAGCAGTCTGAGGGCATCCCAGTCAGGGACAGTGGCATCAGAGGAACAGGCTGCACGGAATTATGCACAGCTTTGCAAACAACGCTTACATGGATTCGATGAAAAGGTCGGCAATACTAAAAATCTAATGGATTCTGTAAGCAGAAGGAAGTTAACTGAAATACACCTCGAAAGGAATGAATCAGGAGAAAAGTACATAAACTCATAAAAACAAACTTATTTCAAGAACACTTTAGGAAATTTGAGAACAATGAAGATACGGTGAATATTTCTAAAATACCATCAGGAGGAAAAGTCAAGCTACTGACAAAGATGCAAAGTCAAAGGCCAGAAGGCAGTGGGACATTCTCCCCACAGGACAACCTCTGGGAGACCACGGAGTGAAATGGCCCATGCCGAGTACATATTAAATAAGACACTCTAGACCCGTGGTTCTCAAGCTTCCTCATGCCACGACCCTTCCATACAGTTCCTCATGTGGTGGTGACCTCCCCAACCATCACATTATTTTCGTTCCTACTTCATCACTGTCATTTTGCTACTGTTATAAATTGGGGCCCCTGTGAAAGGATCATTAGAGCCCCAAAGGGGTCGCGACCCACAGGCTGAGACCGTTGCTCTAGACGAAGGAGAAAATTTAACCACCGTTCCGGAAAGCACCCCTAAAGCACTCTACACTAAAAACAGTGGTGGCCAAATTGACAACGATAATAAATTATTTAGTGGGGTGAAAACACAGTACAGCTATCAATAAACTGAAAAGGCAACGTACAGCTGATAACTATGTGGAAGCTGTATGTGTATGGGTTTAATTGCTAAAAATCAATCATCCTAGCCACTCAATAACATAAAGTCAAACAATTTATAAAATGGGCAAGGGACTTGAGTAGACTTTGTCCAAAGAAGGGCCCGGGAGTGCAGAGACATTGCTCAGCAAGATCAGGCATGTGCGAGTTCGGACTTCACCACGAGTTCGGCTGTTCCTTTGGACGCGCGGGAGGGGTGCTGGTGACAATGTGGGGAAATTGGAGCCCTCTTCTGAAGCGATGGAATCTTAACATACTGCAACCACGTTAACAAAAACAGCCCTTTGAAACGTCGAACAACTGCATGGCCCAGCAATTCCGCTCCAAGGAGTATGCCCCGCAGACTGCGAAGCGGGGATTTGAGTTCCGGCAGTCCTCACCGTGGATTTGAATCTACGCAGAGGTGGCGGCGACACATCCGCAGAGAGCAGAGCCACAGTTCCTGCTCTCTCAGCAAACAAAGCAAAGGGGGAGCAGGCCCAGGGCCAATTCCATGGACAAAGAGGGCTGCTCCACTGGGACAGAGTCCATGCTCCTACGTATGTACAAGATACATGGCAGTGCATCTTCAAAATATAAAATGCAAGATGAACTGCATGACATGACGAGCTAAATCAACCAACCATAATGCTGGTGAGGAACTGGCATATTAAGTAGCTCGACACCAACAGTGAATGGGAAGATTTGCCCCAGAGGATACATACCGATCCCAGGACTAGCTACTATAGAATGCAGCTTGTTTAAACACACACACACACGGACACAGAAAACACAGCAAGTCTCCACAAAACTAAAAGGAGGTATTAAGCCGAATACAATGCTGCTTTAGAGATCAATAATAAAGAGATACGAGTTATGAGATTCTGAAGCATTCTTTTCAAAAATACAGATCAGAACATGATGATAATAGAAAAATGTGAGAAGTCAACAACAATGAAAACCCTTTATGGGGATAGACTGGAGCATACACATAGACATCTGCAGGCTAACTTTTGTGTGTGTGTGTGCAAAAAGTTAGCAAATAAAAAAGAGTAACCCCCAGACACATGGTAATCATACAGACAAGAAGCTGACAGTGTGAAAATGGGATGGGGTGGGGAGCACAAGAGAGCAGGGGAAAGGGAGGGAGAGGGAATCCATGAGGACCACCAAGAATTTAAACAGGAACAAAGTACAGCTACAGTAGCAGCTTCTTTTTATTTATTTTTTTATTTTATTTATTTATTTTTTTATCACTGTCCTCCCCTATTCAATCATGGCTGCCACAGGCAGGCAGGCAGAAAGCGCAAGGACATTCTCTCTTGCATCTGTAGGAAACCTTAAGAGCAGACAGTAACTGCTCCAGGTCTGTCAATAGATGCTTCAGTAGCAGCTTCTAATCCAGCGGTTTTCTCAACCTGTGAGTCTCAACCAAACGACCCTTTCACAGGGGTCGCTCAATTCAAAACAGTAGCAAAATGACAGTGATGAAGCAGCAACAAAAATAATTTTATGGTTGGGGTCACCATCACATGGGGAACTGTATTAAAGTTCCCGGCATTAGGAAGGTTGAGAACCACTGTTTTAAAACCAAAATAGAATGTAATTAACACATGCACTCCAATAAACTTGAAAACTGAGATGGAAATGAGCAACTTTCTAAGAAATATCATAGCTAAAGCCATTTTCAAAAAGAAAGAGTAATTCAAATCATTAAAGAAATTAGTCTAGCTACATGCACAAAATCCCATCAATCATCGATAACTTTATAGGTAAGCTTTAGTAAACATATATGAAACAGATAATTCAATTGTATACAAAATATTACAGATAATAGAAAATGAGGAAAACTATCAAGGCTAATTTGGTACAATGAAGTAACCTTAAGAAGAAAACCAAATGACATTACACAATTTATATTTTCAACATAAATCAAAAGCCCATGGTATAATATGAGCAAAACAAATCTAAGGTACATATGGAGGGGTAGGAGGAGGGAGGGAGGGAGAAAGAGAGAGAATATGAATATGAGAATCCTGCTGCTAACTGCAATACTGGTGGTTCAAAATCCACCACCACTCCCAAGGAGAAAGACGAGGCTGTCTGCTCATGTAAAGACTTTTTGTCTCAGAAACCGTATAGAGGGTAGCTAAGAGCTGGGGTGGTGGTGGTGGTGGTGGTGGTGGTGGTGGTGGTGGTGGTGGTGGTGGTGGTGGTGGTGGTGGTGTGTGTGTCTCTCTTTCCCTGGTACCATTGAGATTCATCCTGGGAAAATAACTATTTTCAAGTTAAACACTGTATTTACTATTATAGGTATGTTTATTATACATGATCTAAACTGGAACTCCACCTGATGACACGCACACATCACTTCCAGAGGGATTAGAGTCCTGCACAGGAAAAGCAGTGCTTGAAAGCACTCAGAAGGACATTATAGGAGAATGTCTCTCTCATGACCCCAGTGCTGCTGCTCAATTCAGCCCAGACCGGAGCATGTACACAGGTCCAGATAAGAGATGGGAGCTCATGACACATGGAATCCAGGAACAGGAGTGGGGATAGAGATACCAGAAGGGTAAGGGGGAAGAGGGGAGAGGATGGGAGAAGGTGGTACCTATCACAATGATTGACACAAAACCATACACCCCTCGCCAGGGGGAATAACAACAGAAAACATGGGGGAAGGGAGACCGCTGTTGGTGTGAGACGTGAAAATAAAAATAATTTATAATCTATCAAGGGGTCATGAGGGAGGGGGGGCAGGAGGGAAAAAAGAGCAGATACCAAGGGCTCAATAGAAAGTAACTGTCCAGAAAAGAATGATGGCAACATATGTACACACAGGCCTGATGCAATCGATGTACGGATTGTAAAAAGAGCCGTAAGAGCCTCCAATAAAATGATCGTTTCCTATAAAGGGGGAAAAAACCACAACATCAAGTCATGAAAGCAAAGAGGAATAAATTGGACTACATTAAAATAAGAGCACAGAAAACTCTCCTCAACAAAAGACGCCTCTAAAAGTTGAAGACACACCCCCAAAAACTAGGAAGACGCATGCACCATGTGTGTTACTTATAAACAAATGGAATCTAGAACACAAGGAATATCCAAACCAAAATATAGACCCAACCAACCAACTCAGGAGTCTCATGGGACCAAAGAGGCAAGGAAGTCCAAGTCATCAATAAAACTGTTAAAATAGCATCAGCATCATTAGTCATCCGTGAAATGCACATGGAGACACGGGAGACCAACACCGTTTTACCAGATTTGGGAAAACACAAAGGCCAGTTAGTTTTAAGGATGTGATCTGAGAATTCCTTGAGCCCGCTTTTAAATGATCAACCATCCATTTGTGAAAAGATCCACTGGGACTTCTCCAATCAGTAAGCACCTGGACAGAGAAGTCTCCCCCGTTCCAGGAAATGTTCTTATGCAGTTGAATGGGGGCCACCCTTGGAAGGATCTCACAGACCCAGCGATGCTTCTTCCCAGCTACAGGAACACGTGCCCACACGACAGGGCAGCCATGCTTTCCATGTGTCTGCAAGCCAACTGCCTGTGTCCCACTTGCCCGTGGGGGGGATGTGTGTGTTGAGGGGTGGGGGGCCTTACTTGGAGCAGGCTTCACAGGCAATGTTCCTGGTGGTCTCCTTGATGGTGCGCTCCCAGACAAACGCGGGGTACTCCATGTGGCAAGGTTCCAGGGTGTGCTTCAACTTCTGGGCTGCGGGGATATGGGGGTGGGGGAGAACGGGATCAAGAACTCAGCATGCGCACTCCGGATTGTGAGCCCCACCCAGAGAGCTGAGGATGGAGTGAGGCTCCCGAGGCTCTGGGTTTGGTTCTAAACCCCGCTGGATCCCATGGAATTTTCTAACTGGCAGTTGCAGAAGTCTGTCAGCCTGACTCTCCTACAACCTGTGCTTAGAACCCCCCAAGCCAATCCTATTAAAAACCCGAGGTGCCTACAGTACTTCATATCCACAAACAGGTGTTATGTTACTTTGTTGCAGGCATCACCACATTTCATTAGTATTGTTACTGTATTATTTGGCCAAAGGGGTCTTAGCCTGTCTATTTTAAAGTGTTTTTTATGCACAGAAAGGTACACTGCAGATCATGATAGACACTTGACTGATGTTAGATAGGAACCATTCCAAAGTGTCTTTGGATTTTAAAAGACTTAGTAAAAAACCCCAAAAACTCATTTGTAATCTGGGGATGGCCAGTAGTCACGTCACAGTGCCTGCCAAGCTATGCTCTAACCTATAATTCCTCACGCAGTGGTCTTGCATTATCAGCTATCATTTATGCAGCAGAAGAATTCTACTTTCTGGGACAGCATCAGTCACCAGGGTTCTGACCTCAGCCTCGCTAGAGCTTAGCAACAATGTAGATGTATATCTTAATATGTAAAATATAAGCTTGACCACATTATTTAGGGTGAGACAGAGGTCATGATACAATTGCATGGTTTTATGATAGAAGGAAAATAGTAAAATACATAATGCCTTTGAACCACAGCCACGGACCGACAGAATCTTACTACTCTGAAGCTCTTTGTCCCATAGTGTACACACCTTGTCAGTTTTCACACAGTCAAAAGCCTGGGGCCTGCTGGCCCAGGAGATCAAACACTCTGCTGCTAACTCCAAGGTTAGTGGTGCAAACCCACAGCTGTGCTATAGGAGGCCAACGGAGGCCGCGGGCAGCCTGCTTCCACGATGATCACAGACAGCCTCGGGGTGCCTCGGGGCCCCACGGGGAGGTTCCTGCCTGTCCCACGGGGCTGTGGGGTTGGACTCCCCTGGGTGACTTGCTTTGTGGTTAGTTTGATGGAGGAACACATAGTAAGTAGGTGCTGGGCAAAATCTTTGTGACGAAATGATTGAAATAAATTACACCCAGGAAGGAAGTAACAAAACAAGTTGATTATTTTTAAACTGGGGATCATGAAAATCCATATATCAGAGGTTACGGAGCCCTGGCGGGGCCACGGGTGAAGCTCTGTCTGGGCTGGTGACCACGAAGGCCGAGAATTCAAAGCAGAAGCAGTTATTTCCCAGGAGAAAGATGAGGCTGTCTGCTTCCATGATGATTGACTGTCTCAAACTACAATACAGTGCGGTGCAGTATAACTCGACAACACAGTACAGGACAATACAGATGTCGGGTCTCAAGGACCCCCAGGAACAGCTCCACTCTGCTGGGTGCAGTCACTACGAGTTGGACACCATTTCTGGACGGTGGCTTTGGCGAGGGTGGGGGTGCCCGTGAGCGACATGGACCCAGGCACGTCACAGTCATTAGTCCTGGGCCCAGACCTAATAAGCGCCGCGTGCACCTCAGCTAGGAAACACAGGCAACACCCGGAACTCTCTACTAACGTCACGAACATTCAAGTGGCGAAGATACTGATCGCGGTGAGACAGGACAGCATGGTGGTAAGCAGGAAGGTTCTGAAGTGGGGAAGTTGATAATACAAATCCCTCATCTGCCGCCTTCAGTTAATCCCCAGTATTCTCCCCTAGAAAATAGGAAGGCAGATAGCACCACAGAATGCATAAACATCAACCTTCTAGGACTTAGGGAGCTGAAATGGCATTTTGAATGACAAAATCAGATGGCTTACTAGGCTGGGAATGAAAGATTCAAGAGGAAAGGAACTGCATTCACCATCAAAAAGGATATTTCAAGATCTATCTTGAAGTACAGTGCTGTCTGTGCAAGATAATATCTATCCCCATGCAAGGAAACGCCGTCAATACAACTATTACTCACACATAAGCACCAACTACTAGAAGTAGCAATGCAGAAAGTGAAGACGTCTACCATCATCTTCAGTCTGAAATTTATCAAGCAATCAGGATGCATGGATCAGTACTGGTGATTGGAACGCAAGCGTTAGAAACAAGGAGGAAGGGACAGTAGTTGGAAAATATGGCCTTGGTGATAGAAGTGAAGCTTGGGTTGGTGACAGGATTTTGCAAGAACCAATGACTTGCTCCTAGAAGATATACATTTAACAATAGATGAGGACTTCTCCAGAGGGAACAGAGAGATGTCCTATTGACCACGTCCGGGGGAAGAGACGATGGGGAAGCTCGCTATCAGCAGCCAACTAAGGTGGCCAGGCCCGACCGTGGATCAGTGTAAGGTCAGGCTGAAGGAAACCAAGTCCACAGATCCAAACTACACTCTTGAGAACACTTCAGAACAGACGTGATGCCCTGAACACTAATGAGAGAAGACCTGAGGACTGAGGAGCGGTGGGATGACATATAGACCATCGGACCTCAATAAGTCAAAGGGCACTGCAAAGACAGTCAAGACTGAAGCATAAGTGGAGCAAAGGCAGGATTGACCAAGATTTCCTCTCGCATGGATCCAGAACCCATGTGCAAGGCAACAGCAGTGCAGAGCTCAAAGGACGCACTGCGTTGCACTGAGGATCTGTGCCCTGAGGATCACAAGCTGTGCCATCCAGAGCCCGAGAGGGACTAGGATAAGAGTTCCAACAACGCTGAGATGCTGGTGTGCAGAAGGCTGCAGATGACAGTGGAAACCCGAGATACATTTTTGAGATCTACACAGGGAATAAGCCTCCCCTAATGGAGGGACAGGAATAAACTGGGTACCAAGCAGAGTGTTGGAGGGAAGACTGTAGTAGATTAAAATGTCAAACCTGACTTGAAGGGTTAAAGCCTTGTCATTTGACCTCCCCTCTGAGACAACTGGCCTTGATTGGGCTCTCAATATTTTCTGTGTTTTTTTCATATTGGAGTTTATTTTTTATGTATTTTTTCATGTGGGTAGCCTTTTTGAATATTTTTAAAGCATTTTTCTGTGTTCTGGTATATGAAACCCAGGAATGAAGAATCTCTAGAAATAGTAATTTTAATAAATGTTCCTCGGGGTGGGGGTAAAAGGGTGCTGATAGCAAGGAGTTCAAGAAAGGAAGGACATGCTTTGAAACTTATTGGGGTAGCAATTGTACAATACTGCTCCTAATAAAATGGTTCGGGGGAGGAGGGCACACCTAACTTTTGTGCAATACCTCTTTAAAGTGTCGAGAAGCAGGGACTCGGGTGCTTTGAGGACTAAGGTGCACCTGACCTGAACAGTGGCCTTTTCAATCACCCCACACATTTGAAATTCGGACATTGAATAAGGAAGGCCAAAGAAGAACTGACGTCCGTCCCTGAATCACATTGCTAGGAGGGAATACTGAAAGGACCCCGTGCCCTCCCTGCTGTCCTTTGGGAAGACACATGAACTTTCAGATCAAGCTGTGGCCGGTCACCTCGCGTCTACACAGCGTGGCTTCCCACAAAGCCCTTCCTTGGTCTGGAGCGCTGTGGGAAACGCAAGGTCGGTGCCGGCCGTGCCAGTGCATCTATGGGACTTGACGCCAACAACGAAGGCAGCCAGCAAGAGCGTGGGCACTGCTTCAACTCACGGCCGTGCCAGATCCACTGCCTGCCTCCCGGCGAGCACAGATGCAGGGGGAACATGGGCTTCGGCTGGGCTGATTCCTGTTTTACCCTGGAGTGGAAATGGGGGCTGCGACAGCAGACATACTCCTCCTGGAGTGGCTCACAAGGTCCCTGTCGTGACCACCACGTCCATTTGCGCAGGAAGCACTTACAGCCAGGGGCCTTCAGGTTGGTTCTGAGTCCGGGGAACCAGATGCGAGCTCTGCTCCATCAGGTTTTCAGTGGCTGTTTTGAAGCCTGTGTTTCTGAGGCACCCCTGGACATACCTGAATCTCCCACATTTTGGCTAGCATCCTGATGTACCCCCATGGTCTCACTCCACGAAGCACCTACTGTGGACCAAATGCCTTTCATGGTCAGTCATCAGCATCACGCACAGAGCAAGACCTAGCCAAGACCCCCACGCTACGGACTGAGACACTGCCCCGGAGTTGCCTTGCGCTGAGTGGCAGTGCCTGCCATGGGCCTGGGCCATTCCAGCCCAGCAGCTTCCTCACCACTGTGAAACCACCTGACTGACCAAGACAGCTGTTTGGGAGGCCTGGAGCGACAGCCTTGTGAGGAGAGCACTCAGGGGAGGGTCCACGCAACAACATTTCTTTCACTTTCCCTTAGCAACGATGTCCCAGAGCAGAAGCACCAACGGGGCTTGCTGTCATGCCGAGCAGACACTTGAGTGGATCACTCCTAGGTGAACCCCCCCGCCTTCCGTCTCAGCAAAGGCACCCCCTTTCACAGGTAGGGGCCAGTCAGCTCCTCTCTCCGTGCAGCTTCCCCCAGATGAAACCTTTGTGATCAGCCAGCAGAAATGCGCTCCCACAGTGCCCTCATTAGGGAAACGAAGCAGATAAACAGTGTAATTATGGATTCCATTTTCAGCTAAAACAAAACACGCGTCCAGCTCAGGGGCTTTCTCTAGCCGGGGCATGGTACACTTAGAAGGAACCTTGTGGGTCAATGGCCTCACATTGGTTCAGACGGCCCCCTTCTGGCACTGGGTGGAGGAGGCCCCCTGCTCTACAAAACCTTCAGAGGGCAGCAGCCCACGGAGGGGGGAAGGGGAGAGCAGACTCGCTGGGCGGAGCAGGAGGCGTGGCTGTTCACCATCAGGAGGAAAGGCTAGCTCCACACTCAGCAGAGCGCTACAGACCTGGCTGGCAGGTAATTTGGGTCAAACAGTCGACTTCGCTCGGGGACTCCAGGGAGGGCAGGCAGTGTGACCACCTCACCCAGGCATCTGAGGGGACAGGTTTTGGCTGAGCACTGATGGCAGGTTCTACCAGTAGGCACACTTCTGTGTGCTCCGGGGATCTGAAGAGCGCCCATGAAAGGGGAGCCCTCCTTGATGGGCACCATGAACGTGACAAGGCCTTGCCACAGTCCGTGGGAAGTAGGTCCCTCGGTGTGGTGGTGGTGAGCTGTAAAAACCTTAAAGAAAAACTTCTGAAGATGGAAAACAGGGAGACAAAATGCCACAGAGTCCTTTCTGGTTGTTTTTGCTACAGTTTTGGCCACTGCTTGCCCAGGTGTGTGGGCGTGTAGATGCCGGACTACCTCCCAGAGAGGGCGTGTGAAGGCTGCCCTGCCCTTCCCATGGGGCCACCCACACCGTGTCTGGTGCGGGTTCCGCACCTGGAGTGGGCACTGAGGATGTCTGCGGTGGATCACTCTGTGGCACGGGCTGTTCTGCAGCCCTGGGCCTCTAAATGCCAGCTGCACTCTCCCCTAGTTGTGACCACAGCTATTTGTCTCCAGATAAGGCAAATGTTCACCGGTGTGCGTGCGTGCCTGCGTGCAGGGGGGGGGGGGTGTACAGGGGGGGTTGAGAGAGGGGGAAGGAGGTGCAAAATGGCTGGGATGAAGCAAAGGGCATCCCAGCTGGCAACTGATTAACAGAAACTCACCGTCTAAAGGCTATGTGTGTGTGTTCCGGATGGAGCTGTGTACCCCAAAGCAAGTGTTACCAAATCCTATGTAACCTGTGCCGTAAATCCGCTTGGAGATTAGGGTTCCTTTATCATACTAAGGAGGCAGGATTTGTATCAGGTGCGGTTTAAAGCAATCTTGTGTAAGGTCCTGAGAACAGACAATAACAAGCAAGCAGATGGATACCACTCCTGGGGACACAGCTGGGAAGGGACAAGGACATTCCCTGAGAGCCAGCACCCTGGATCTGGACTTCTTGAAAGCCTGCACTGTGAGAAAATAGCATGTGCCTGCATTAGATCACAAAGCTGGGCAGGGGGACAGGGGTGTTTGCCTTGGGTCCCCACTGAAGCCCCTTGGCACAGTGAGAAAAGGGAGTTAGGAAAAGTAGAACCATGGGAGATGACCAGCCCACTTCCCTCGGCACCTTGCAGTCCCCTAAGAAACAGCCATATGTTTTGGTGTTTGTTTGCCATGAGAAACAACAGGGGAAACCAAGCACAGGCACCCTCCCCTCTGCCAGTCACGTAACGTGGTCGGCTGTTATGTGCGTTGAAAATGAGGAATTCAGAGTCCACAGAGACCAGGTGCCTTGCCTGGGTCTTTGGAGCCGGCACAAGGCCACGCTGCGCCAAAGCACTTGGCTGCAGCTCCCCGTCCTTTGCTCTCCTCCTGCTTCAATCCTGCAGTCCCCTCAGTCCTCCTGATGAATGGATACAGCTCTGCTATTTCCAATTAGAAGTCAACCTTCAACTATCTCCACCTGCAGGGCAGAACTCAGCTGACAAGACCTGCGGTCGGAGGGGAAGCTCACCTCTAAGCCAAAAGGACAATCAGAACCAGAAGGCTTATCACATGGGCCAGATTGCTCCTGAAGACCCCTTCGCCCAATGCCCTGACTGCCAAAGGTTCCAAATTCATCGCTCAGGGAGCCTTGGTGTCACAGTGGGTCTCACATTGAGCAGCTGACCACAGAGTTGCAGGTACGAACCCACCAGCTGCTCCTCGGGAGAAAGATGAGGCTGTCTGCTCCTGTCAAGCAGTCTAGCCTTGGAAACCCCGAGGGCCAGTTCTGCTGGGTCCCGTAGGGTCACTGTGACTTAGGATCTGCTAGTTGGCTGTGGGTTTGGTTTCCCTCATAGCTGGAAGAAGCAGGTGGACACAGTCAGGTTGGTCTTCCTAGGTACTAGGAGCCCTGGTGGTACAATGGTTACACCTGGGGCCACGAGCTACAAAAAAAATCAGCAGTTTGAAAGCACCAGCCACTCTTCCCAAGAAAGATGGGGCTCTCTACTCCCGTAAACAGTCACCGTCTCGGAGACCCACAGGGGCAGCTCTCCCCTGTCCTGTATGGTCATTGTGAGTCGGAATCAACTCAGTGGCAGCGAGAGTTTTGTGATTCCTTCATAAATAGGCTCACTTTTCCTCAGTCCCGTCTTGTGAAGCGGCTTCCCTGTGACAGTCCGCCCACATCACCCACATAGTGAGGACCCCTTACCTCCCAGGACTCAAAGCCTGGTGTGGAGGCTCCCACTTCCACGGACCCCGGTGCTGCTGCGTCTGAGAGCTGATGTTCCGAGCGCTCGGTTTGTGGCGGGCTGCAGGTTAAGGGCGGAGGAGCCAGAAATCCATCTGCGTCTCCGCTAGGTTCCGGTTCCCTTAAGTTCTGACCCTTGACCTCTCAGGGCCACGGAGTTCATTCTAACAAACAATGTAAAAACACTTCGCTCTCAGGCGCAGAGAGTTTGCTGTGCCGCACGTGGCCGGCCACTCAGGGGCAGCCTCGCCCTCAGGAACGTGCCTGGTGTGCCCCTGATGGGAACTGGGGCACTAAGAGTTATACTCCTCCGATCAGGGTGGGGGGTGGGGGGGTGTCTGACCCAGTTATGTAAACTTTTCTAGTCTGCAACAGTGAATCTCTCCCAAATCTCCGCCCTTCCTTCTGTAGTCCTGCCTGTGACAGGGAAGGGGACTTGCCGGCGTTTGTCCTTGATGAGACTGGGGATGACACGATTTCAGCGAAGTATGCTAACTGAACAGTCTGCAGTTCAGACGCACTACCTGCTCTTAGGGAGAAAGACGAGAGTTTGTTTCTGCTCCTGTTTAGATTTAGAGCCTCGGAAACCCGCAGGGCAGTCCTAGCTGTTCTATAAGGTCGCTATTAATTACATGGTGTTTCCTCCTCGATGGCAGCACGTTTGAGTGCCACATAGGCATGAGCCCCAGTCTACCTGCCTTAGGTGGAGGGTCCTGAACCAACCATGTGCCATCCATCTGCAGGGGTTTACTGTCCCCGTGCAGCCCCTTCCCTGCAAGCTTGCTCCTGCCCACAGCTGCAGTGTCTTCATCTGCCACCATCGTGACTGACGGACAGGTTTCTCCATGTCCTATTTAAGTAGCCGAGTTTCTGGGAATCTTGGCCACCATTTGGGCCTTGTGCTGACTGTCTCCCTCGTCTGTATAATTTGTCTCTGTCCTGTTTAAGACTTAGTGTGTCTCCATAAGTTCTTTTTGAATGTGGGGTCCCTTTTATCCCCTACAACAGGTGTATAATTTTTCACCCCCAATTTAAAAATTGGGGGAAAGCTAGTAAAATGAATAGACAGCAGTCAGTACCCTATAGGCCGACTCTCAGGTTTCCTACATCTTGAGCATTGCATATTTTCAAACAAAAGTTCTGCGGCTGTGGGGGCGGTGGGGGGGGTTCTTCTGAGGACAGGAAAGTTTTGTCCACCTATGTCCCCAGTTTGGTCTCTGCTCACTGGACACCTTTCGCCACATTGACTGCGGACTGTACTTAGTTCCATGCCCTGCCCCTCCCCCCAAGATAGATATTGTCCGGTCTTGGCACAACAGACTCCATTTTGAGTTCTGCACCTCCTTCTTAGCTCTCAAGACTGACCCCTAACTGACCTCCCCTCCCTTGCTCAACCCCAAATTCCTGGAACCAGCTCATCCCAAAGCCAGAATGTTTTCTGAAGATATAGTCACTCCACCCGTCCCTGACATACAGATAAGATTAACAACCTTATCCCTTCTGAAGCACCTGTGTGCGTAGATCCTCCCCAGCTATGATCCTCCCCAGCTATGCCTGCCAGCAGTGGGCATAAAAAGGCCACCAGGATTTCTTCCCGGTGCGCAGCTTCAATAGCTCAATACCTTGAGTTGCTGAACCCGCCCGCAAGCTTCTCAATAAAGCCTGCTTCTAAAACTCCGCTAATTGGGTCTTTGATTCTGTTTTCGTGTCCAAATAAACCTTATAGATATCTCTGTGGCATATGCAGTGTTGCGTCTTGTTTTTCTTGTTACATGATACTTCGGTGAGTATTTTTCCATTTTATTAAAAAGCGTTCAGAAACAGAACTGCATGCATGTCTGTGGATGGGTTATAATTTATTTTTAAATGTCGCTGGCATTTGCGATCATAAATCCCCTGGTGATGATCACCCTGTCAGGGAAGGCCTTTGTTCACATCTCTGTCTCACCTTAGGCTACATTTCCCCAAAGGGATCCTGGCTCTCACTGTGAAAGGTGGCACCGCCCACCTCAGTTGGGAGGGGCAAGCCTTAGGCCCGAGTTCTGATGTCATGGGGACAGTACTGGGGCCACAAAAAGCTTCCCCTACCGTGGGAAGCAGTGCCAACCTGGACACATTGCATCTGTGTCACTGTCCCTCAAGGCTGCCCCTCTGCAGTGGCCGCGTGCGTGTGTAGCCCTCTCCAAAGGTGTCGGCCTGCCTCCTGCTCTAGCTCATAGGAAACCAGCACATTCTGCTCTGGGGGAAGCCAGGCCCCCTGTGGTCATCTTGATTTGGCACAGGCCTCTGCAGTGGAGCCGAAGGCTGGGTGTCTGGGGCTCTGGTCTGGATGGAAGAGGCTGCTGCCCTGTCTTTCTCCCACGGACAGGCTGGGGGTGCAAACAACAGATCGTGGAGTTAGTAACTGGGCTACCAGGCTTGCTTTTCTAAATAGAGAAAAATGGACGGATTTGTCAAAGCCACACACCTGTGACTGTAATGGCCATGCCTGGCCTAGGGAGAACTGCTGAGGTCTTTAGTTAGCACGGACAAACACCTGGTGTGCACCACATCACCGATGAGCTGCTGGCTCTTCACACTCGGTTTCTAGGACACGTTCTTTTGACACATTCAGATTTTCTCAATGACAATGACAGAAATGGTTGCCATTGACCTCCTACCACTGACTTCTATCCAGTTAATGAGATGGATACAAATCCAGATTTATTTTCTCCTAAGCCTTCGAAGCTCGAAATTCTTTGTGTGGTATACCTAACTCTACAGATACATGTCAATTTGACATGAACATAACATGAGCGTTGACCTCAGTAAATTTGTTTCACTCATGAGAACATTACTTCAGTAATAACTATGTGCAGTCGAAAAGTTCTTGTAGAGCAAACATCAAATGCAAAGACAAACAATGCGGTGGAAACTGCCATACTGACCCACCCAGAGGACGTTAGGATGTGTGGAACATAACACCTCAAATACCATATAATGCTACACAGTATAAATTGTATATAGAGCTAGAGCGTCACATCGTTTCCTTGATAAGTTAATGGTATAATTATGTTGCTTTTAAGTAAGTCTTTTTTAAAAAAAGAAAATGTATGGTTTCATTCATGTGTCAACTGGACACATGTCCTTTGAGATAGATAGGTCTATAAGAAATATCGATAAACCCAGCATTAAAAGAGCCACTGCCTTCAGTCAGTCCTAACTCACAGTGGCCCTACATAGGGTTTCTAAGATGATGAAACTTTACTGGCGCAAAGAGCCTCCACTTTCTCCCGAGTGCTGGCTGGTGGGTTTGAATGGCTGACCTCCTGGCTAACGTGCAGGGCCTGACCATGGTTCAGACTCAGCTGTGCCATCAAGGAATTCCGGAGTCATTAGCAACAGACAGAGGCAGGGACCGTTGGGAAGAGCAACAGTTCAGCGTGCGTGCTGACTGGGCCAGACGCATAAAGATCCTTAGGGAGAGAAAAGCTAAAAAGTTCGCTTCCGTGGAGTCAGTGAGTACGTAAAACTTAAGGAGAATGAATGGCTGTTACTGGGTCTTGTTCCAAGATCAAAAATAGAATGGGAATCACTGAAAAGCAACAACAATAGGAAATAAAACGGGTTTGCCAGCAGACAGGGAAAAAAATCCAGAACCCTTATAACGGTCCCATGGCTAAGGTGCTCGCTGCTAACTCAAGTTCAACTGTCAGAACCCATGAGTCATTCCCTGGGGGAAAGACATGGCTGTCCACTTCCAAACAGACTCACAGTCTCAGAAAACCCATAGGTGTGCAGCTCTGCCCTGGAAGTGACTTGATGGCAATGGGTTTAAGGTTTGGGTTACTGTTGTTTTTGTTTTTCATTTACCGTGGAAAATAGCTTGGTGGTTTTGCTGCATGTTAAATGTACAACTACCACACAGCCTCAGCCATTCCAAATGCAGAGGCGCTACAGACCTGTGTCCGCCGTGCCGACTGTGCCATCCCTGACAGTCCAGAGGTGGAGTGACGGTCCTGTCCCCACGAGCGGACTTGAAGGAAAATGAAATGTATGGCACCTAGGAAATAATTCTCAGAAAATTCTAAGATGGAGAAATCCAAAAATCAGAGCGAGAACCCTCATAAAATTGTTGTTGCATATATATGACCAAACCCACCCGCGCACGTGACCGCCCAAGCACGTGACCAAACTCACGCGCACACGTGACCAATGGACCACTCCACGTGACCAGGCTCACCCGGGCACGTGACCACGCCCACCGGCTCACGTGACCCGCCAACCAGTGCACGTGACCACGCCCACCTGCGCACGTGACCACGCCTACCGGTGCGCGTGACCATGCCTACCTATGCACGTGACCACGCCAACCTCCGCCCCTGACCACGCCCGCCTGCTCACGTCACCAAGCCAACCAGTAGACGTGACCACGCCAATGTATTCACATTAATATCATTATCAGTAGGTTCATGCCACTCTATAAAATAATTCTAAAGATTAGTTAGCAATATTATTATTCATATTTTTCTGAACATTACATGGGAAATTAACTTAGCAAAGCCTAGAAACTTATAACTTCATAGCTCTTTTTTAAAAACTTACTCTGTCTCCTTTAGATGTCTACATCTTCTTATTAGTATCTTACTTCCCAGTACGAATACAAATGCACATAATCTCATGTCAACTTGAAGATTTATCAAAGTACAGGGTGCAGTGTAGCCTTCCAATTATGCCTAATGGTATCTCCTTGTGTGCGTGGCCTCCTGCTACGGCGAGTTCTGGGAACCTCCTCCTCTCTCTCTCTCTGGCTTCGGCTTCCTGTTGCCTGACCCTGGTGGCTGCAAGACCTCTGGAGATGTGCACACGGCCATTCGATGCACAAGACTTTGCACCCACCCAGCTGCGACATTCCTGCCGTCAGCAACAGTGCATGTGGCTTCATGAGTCTGGAGAAGAACTTATGGGCTAGTATCAGATTGATGGACTTCAGTTGGACTGGGTTGGGATGTTTTCCTGATTCACAATTGCTTCTTGATAGAAAGCTTTTTCTTACACCTATATGAATGTCACTGGATTTGTTTCTCTAGTCAACCTGGCCTTACACAATATGGTACCTAGGGAGTGGACTATTAGAGAAACAAATCATGAAGGCGGAGAGGGGATGCTTGCCTGACCTCTGCTTTCTGATAGTCTTTTCTCTTTGACTAGTTGGAGGTCAAATATAGTCCTGTATTTTACTTGTTCTCTTCTGGGAAGGACATGGGAAGTGAAGGTTCTGATGCCCAGAAGTGGTATTTGGTTATTTCTGTCTGAAATTTTGTAAAAATGAATGTGACAGGTGTAAATTTTGAGTTCAGGGGGCAAAAATACCCTTCGAACTTCTCTGAGGCCATGCTGGTTAGTCAAACTGGGTGACCAGAGGCCTGGTCCTAGCTTGGTGCCACAAGAGGCCTAAGACCATAATGCATGTGAATGGGATAGTTGAGATCAGAAAGGATTCAACTGGAATGTTTTCAGAATGTGTTTAGTATCTGACTGTATTAGGATTACATCGGTCTTTTGATCTATTTTTATTGCTGTAACGCATACTAGCAATGATTCGTGGAAAATACGAATAGAGCATCTGGCCACTGACACCTGTGGACCTCGTTCACAGGGAGTAGAGTTGCAAACACGAGCAGATTGCCTGGTCTCAAGTTTAAAGAGCTGTGGGAAGCTGAGCCTATGACATGACTTAGCACCGGGGGGGCGAAGGTGGGTGAGTATTTGTGACAGGGACTCTTGGTCAAAAGTCAAGACAGCCCATGGGCACCTGAGTGAGGCCAAGTGAGGTGGCCCACAATGAGTTGACCAAATGAAGGAAAGATTTTTGAGCTTGTGAATTGGTGGGCATCTTCCTGCTGACTTGATGGATGGCCTGTCCTGGTTTGACTTTAACGATGGATGCAGACACGCAGGTGCCAACTAGAATGAGATTCTTCACATCAACGAAAATGCTTGTATCCTCGGAGTACTGGATTGATAGAGGGGGCAGTGGAGACATTGGACACGCGGAATGTGGAAGACAAAGGCATGAAGAAGGTGGCTTAGCGACATGGATGGCTGGGGGAAATCTTGATAGGATTATAGAATGATGATGGAGGTGTTCCCCTAATAGCAATGTTAGGCACAGGATATTTTTGTTTTGTTTACTTATAGAATTTTAATGGTCTACTTATAGTATTTAAACTGTTTTGTTTACTTATAGTATTTAAATGAGGCTGGCACATTTTGAGTAGTGTGCATTTTAGTTTGATACCGTCAGATACAACTATGATTTTGTGATTGTTTTGTTTAAAATTATCTATGGTCAAAGAGTTGTGGAAAGGCGTTAAGTTCCTAAGGGGTGGTCTGTGCTAGTTACATAAGTTCGTGTCATCTTGAAGATTTATAAAAGGACAGGAGTGGAGTCTAACTTGTCAATCGGGTCACAGCATGGTGGTACCTCCTTGTGGGCTTGGCCTTCTCATCTGGAAGGCCCTGGGAGCCTCTTCCTATCTCTCTGCCTTCATTCCTGCTGCCTGACCCCGATGGCTGCAAGAGCTCCGGTGATGTGTACACAGCCATCAGATCCACACGACTTTGCACCCACTGGCCTGTGATATTCCTGCATTCGCCATTGTTTCATGTGGCTTTGTGAGCCTAAAGAGGAACTTATGGACTAGTGTAGGCCTTAGGAACTTGAGTTTGCCTTGGCTGGGATGTTTTCCTGATATATAATGCTTCTCGATAGAAAGCTCTTTCTTATACCTACATGAGTGTTACTGGGTTTGGTTCTCTAGTCAACCTGGCCTAACACGCTCACTTTCACCTTTTTTTTTTTTTTTGGTAGAGCTCCTTAACTTTTCCTATTTATTCTGCTTAGCCTTATATATTATTCCCAAAATATATAAATGTAATGTATTTCAGGCTCCAAGAGATATACTTCTTTCAAGGAAACATTGGTAAAACAATATCCCTACCTTGCTTTCTCTGTCTAGTGAAAAAAAAGTTTAAGCTGTGCACTCTCCACGTGTCTATCCAAAATCATTCTTTACAAGGCTCTTTGTGAATTTTAAGATTACTTGACCCAGGAAGGGATTATTTGAAAATGACATATGCTACTCTAGGCAAGGGGAATTCTATGCAATTTATGATAAAGTAATTATACTATCATACAAATGAGATGTGTAATATGACCCATCAATAAAATATATTTATATATATGCAACAAAAATTTTAGGAGGGTTCTCGCTCTGATTTTTGGATTTCTCCATCTTAGAATTCTCTGAGAATTATTTCGTAGGTGTGGTACATTTCATTTTCCTTCAAGTCATGTGATTTCATTATAACTTAAGGTATATTCTCAGAGAAGATCTTACTCATTACTGTTCATAGAGAGTAACTTATGGAATTATTTTCAGTTAAAATTCCCATACGGCATACCTTAATGAATAATATCTGAAGGTCTTTTCCATGTATATATATATTTCAAATTGCTGCTCACTTTGATTAAATGGTTAGGCCCAGAATTGTTTTATTTGTAATTTTTGCTTTTATCTGTTTATCAATTTTATTTATTTATTTTACGTTAAAATATTTCCCAGTAGGCTAAAACTTTTAGACGATACTTTCTGATTGGAGCTACAAACCCCACAGTCAGCAGTTTGTATCCACCACTCAATCCCAGTGGGAAAGATGGAGAGACACCTCTGTCCCTCTGAAGGTTTACAGTCTGGGAAAAAGAGGGAAGTCCTGCTCTGTTCTACAAGATCACTATGAGTCTGAATCAACTTGAGGGCTGTGAGTTTGTAGGAGGGATTTATTTATTTATTTGTTTGTTTGTTTGTTTATTTATTTGCTTTGCTTTGCTTTGGTTATTTGAACCACAATTCATCCTGTTCCAGCTTTATCCTATTTCTTTTTTTCTATTCCAACAAGTAATTGCAGATCAGATCATTATGAACCATAATATTTTCACTAGCTGATTTAGCTTATTGCACTGTGAAGCACAGGGTTAGCAGTTCAAACTCACCAAACCTTCATGAAAGAAAAATGAGGCTTTCTGCTCCCATGAAGAGTTACAACCTATACCATGTTCAACCTTAATTCTGGTTTCAGTAATTCCTCTCAGTTACCTTGGCCTTGGTCACTTCCTGCAATGGATGAATCCCTCAGGACCAGCGGTGGGAGTGGCGACACCGGGAGGCAAGTGGGTGTAGAAAGAGAGAGCCGGTCTTGGGGATGTATGGGGAACCTCCTCTCTGGGAGATGGGCAAAGGGAAGGTGGGTGAGGGGAGACGCCGGGCAGTGTAAGGTAAGATAAAATAATTATTTATAAACTATTAAGGGTTCAGGGGAAAGGGGGGCTTGACCAAGCCCACCTGCTCACGTGACCACGCTCACCTGCGCACGTGACCTGACAAATATCGCACGTGACCACGCCTACCCGTGCACGTGACCGCGCCCACCCGTGCACGTGAC
Source organism: Tenrec ecaudatus (assembly GCF_050624435.1). Taxonomy (NCBI): domain Eukaryota; kingdom Metazoa; phylum Chordata; class Mammalia; order Afrosoricida; family Tenrecidae; genus Tenrec; species Tenrec ecaudatus. The sequence continues at coordinate 127,334,764 of NC_134543.1, forward strand.
CACGCCTACCAGCGCGCTTGGCCACGCCCAACCGCGCACGTGACCAAACCCACCCGCGCACGTGACCGCCCAAGCACGTGACCAAACTCACGCGCACACGTAACCAATGGACCACTCCACATGACCAGGCTCACCCGGGCACGTGATCACGCCCACCGGCTCACGTGACCCGCCAACCAGTGCACGTGACCACGCCCACCTGCGCGCGTGACCACGGGCGCCTGCACACGTGACTACCCCACACTGTGCACGTGACTACGGACACTTGCGCAGGTGACCATGCCCACCCGCGCACGGGACCATGTCAACATCCGCCACGTGACCACGCCCTCCTGCTCACGTGACCACACCCACCTGCGCACGTGACCACACCTACCGGTGCGCGTGACCATGCCTACCTACGCACGTGACCACGCCAACCTCCGCCCCTGACCACGCCCGCCTACGCACGTCACCAAGCCAACCAGTGCACGTGACCACGCCAATGTATTCACATTAATTTCATTATCAGTAGGTTCATGCCACTCTATAAAATAATTCTAAAGATTAGTTAGCAATATTATTATTCATATTTTTCTGAACATTACATGGGAAATTAACTTAGCAAAGCCTAGAAACTTATAACTTCATAGCTCTTTTTTAAAAACTTACTCTGTCTCCTTTAGATGTCTACATCTTCTTATTAGTATCTTACTTCCCAGTACGAATACAAATGCACATAATCTCATGTCAACTTGAAGATTTATCAAAGTACAGGGTGCAGTGTAGCCTTCCCATTATGCCTAATGGTATCTCCTTGTGTGCGTGGCCTCCTGCTACGGCGAGTTCTGGGAACCTCCTCCTCTCTCTCTCTCTCTGGCTTCGGCTTCCTGTCCCTGACCCTGGTGGCTGCAAGACCTCTGGAGATGTGCACACGGCCATTCGATGCACAAGACTTTGCACCCACCCAGCTGCGACATTCCTGCCGTCAGCAACAGTGCATGTGGCTTCATGAGTCTGGAGAAGAACTTATGGGCTAGTATCAGATTGATGGACTTCAGTTGGACTGGGTTGGGATGTTTTCCTGATTCACAATTGCTTCTTGATAGAAAGCTTTTTCTTACACCTATATGAATGTCACTGGATTTGTTTCTCTAGTCAACCTGGCCTTACACAATATGGTACCTAGGGAGTGGACTATTAGAGAAACAAATCATGAAGGCGGAGAGGGGATGCTTGCCTGACCTCTGCTTTCTGATAGTCTTTTCTCTTTGACTAGTTGGAGGTCAAATATAGTCCTGTATTTTACTTGTTCTCTTCTGGGAAGGACATGGGAAGTGAAGGTTCTGATGCCCAGAAGTGGTATTTGATTATTTCTGTCTGAAATTTTGTAAAAATGAATGTGACAGGTGTAAATTTTGAGTTCAGGGGGCAAAAATACCCTTCGAACTTCTCTGAGGCCATGCTGGTTAGTCAAACTGGGTGACCAGAGGCCTGGTCCTAGCTTGGTGCCACAAGAGGCCTAAGACCATAATGCATGTGAATGGGATAGTTGAGATCAGAAAGGATTCAACTGGAATGTTTTCAGAATGTGTTTAGTATCTGACTGTATTAGGATTACATCGGTCTTTTGATCTATTTTTATTGCTGTAACGCATACTAGCAATGATTCGTGGAAAATACGAATAGATCATCTGGCCACTGACACCTGTGGACCTCGTTCACAGGGAGTAGAGTTGCAAACACGAGCAGATTGCCTGGTCTCAAGTTTAAAGAGCTGTGGGAAGCTGAGCCTATGACATGACTTAGCACCGGGGGGGCGAAGGTGGGTGAGTATTTGTGACAGGGACTCTTGGTCAAAAGTCAAGACAGCCCATGGGCACCTGAGTGAGGCCAAGTGAGGTGGCCCACAATGAGTTGACCAAATGAAGGAAAGATTTTTGAGCTTGTGAATTGGTGGGCATCTTCCTGCTGACTTGATGGATGGCCTGTCCTGGTTTGACTTTAACGATGGATGCAGACACGCAGGTGCCAACTAGAATGAGATTCTTCACATCAACGAAAATGCTTGTATCCTCGGAGTACTGGGTTGATAGAGGGGGCAGAGGAGACATTGGACACACGGAATGTGGAAGACAAAGGCATGAAGAAGGTGGCTTAGCGACATGGATGGCTGGGGGAAATGTTGATAGGATTATAGAATGATGATGGTGGTGTTCCCCAAATTGCAATGTTAGGCACAGGATATTTTTGTTTTGTTTACTTATAGAATTTTAATGGTCTACTTATAGTATTTAAACTGTTTTGTTTACTTATAGTATTTAAATGAGGCTGGCACATTTTGAGTAGTGTGCATTTTAGTTTGATACCGTCAGATACAACTATGATTTTGTGATTGTTTTGTTTAAAATTATCTATGGTCAAAGAGTTGTGGAAAGGCGTTAAGTTCATAAGGGGTGGTCTGTGCTAGTTACATAAGTTCGTGTCATCTTGAAGATTTATAAAAGGACAGGAGTGGAGTCTAACTTGTCAATCGGGTCACAGCATGGTGGTACCTCCTTGTGGGCTTGGCCTTCTCATCTGGAAGGCCCTGGGAGCCTCTTCCTATCTCTCTGCCTTCATTCCTGCTGCCTGACCCCGATGGCTGCAAGAGCTCCGGTGATGTGTACACAGCCATCAGATCCACACGACTTTGCACCCACTGGCCTGTGATATTCCTGCATTCGCCATTGTTTCATGTGGCTTTGTGAGCCTAAAGAGGAACTTATGGACTAGTGTAGGCCTTAGGAACTTGAGTTTGCCTTCGCTGGGATGTCTTCCTGATATATAATGCTTCTCGATAGAAAGCTCTTTCTTATACCTACATGAGTGTTACTGGGTTTGGTTCTCTAGTCAACCTGGCCTAACACGCTCACTTTCATCTTTTTTTTTTTTTTTGGTAGAGCTCCTTAACTTTTCCTATTTATTCTGCTTAGCCTTATATATTATTCCCAAAATATATAAATGTAATGTATTTCAGGCTCCAAGAGATATACTTCTTTCAAGGAAACATTGGTAAAACAATATCCCTACCTTGCTTTCTCTGTCTAGTGAAAAAAAAGTTTAAGCTGTGCACTCTCCTCGTGTCTATCCAAAATCATTCTTTACAAGGCTCTTTGTGAATTTTAAGATTACTTGACCCAGGACGGGATTATTTGAAAATGACATATGCTACTCTAGGCAAGGGGAATTCTATGCAATTTATGATACAGTAATTATACTATCATACAAATGAGATGTGTAATATGACCCATCAATAAAATATATTTATATATATGCAACAAAAATTTTAGGAGGGTTCTCGCTCTGATTTTTGGATATCTCCATCTTAGAATTCTCTGAGAATTATTTCGTAGGTGTGGTACATTTCATTTTCCTTCAAGTCATGTGATTTCATTATAACTTAAGGTATATTCTCAGAGAAGATCTTACTCATTACTGTTCATAGAGAGTAACTTATGGAATTATTTTCAGTTAAAATTCCCATATGGCATACCTTAATGAATAATATCTGAAGGTCTTTTCCATATATATATATATTTCAAATTGCTGCTCACTTTGATTAAATTGGTTAGGCCCAGAATTGTTTTATTTGTAATTTTTGCTTTTATCTGTTTATCAATTTTATTTATTTATTTTACGCTAAAATATTTCCCAGTAGGCTAAAACTTTTAGACGATACTTTCTGATTGGAGCTACAAACCCCACAGTCAGCAGTTTGTATCCACCACTCAATCCCAGTGGGAAAGATGGAGAGACACCTCTGTCCCTCTGAAGGTTTACAGTCTGGGAAAAAGAGGGAAGTCCTGCTCTGTTCTACAAGATCACTATGAGTCTGAATCAACTTGAGGGCTCTGAGTTTGTAGGAGGGATTTATTTATTTATTTATTTATTGGCTTTGCTTTGCTTTGGTTATTTGAACCACAATTCATCCTGTTCCAGCTTTATCCTATTTCTTTTTTTCTATTCCAACAAGTAATTGCAGATCAGATCATTATGAACCATAATATTTTCATTAGCTGATTTAGCTTATTGCACCGTGAAGCACAGGGTCAGCAGTTCAAACTCACCAACCCTTCATGAAAGAAAAATGAGGCTTTCTGCTCCCATGAAGAGTTACAACCTATACCATGTTCAACCTTCATTCTGGTTTCAGTAATTCCTCTCAGTTACCTTGGCCTTGGTCACTCCCTGCGACGGATGAATCCCTCAGGACCAGTGGTGGGAGTGGCGACACCGGGAGGCAAGGGGGTGTAGAAAGAGAGAGTCGGTCTTGGGGATGTATGGGGAACCTCCTCTCTGGGAGATGGGCAAAGGGAAGGTGGGTGAGGGGAGACGCCGGGCAGTGTAAGGTAAGATAAAATAATTATTTATAAACTATGAAGGGTTCAGGGGAATGGGGGGCTTGACCAAGCCCGCCTGCTCACGTGACCACGCTCACCTGGCACGTGACCTGACAAAGATCGCACGTGACCATGCCTACCCATGCACGTTACTGCACCCACCCGCGCACGTGACCACGCCTACCAGCGCGCGTGACCACGCCCACCCGCACACGTGACCAATCCCACCCGTGCACGTAACCGCCCAAGCACGTGACCAAAATCACCCGCGCACGTGACCAATGGACCACTCCACGTGACCAGGCTCACCAGCGCACGTGACCACGCCCACCTGCTCAGGTGACCCGCCAACCAGCGCACGTGACCACGCCCACCTGCGCGGGTGACCACGGGCGCCTGCGCACGTCACTACCCCACACTGTGCACGTGACTACGGGCACTTGCGCAAGTGACCATGCCCACCCGCGCACGGGACCATGTCAACATCCGCCACGTGACCACGCCCACCTGCTCACGTGACCACACCCACCTGCGCACGTGACCACGCCTACCGGTGTGCGTGACCATGCCTACCTACGCACGTGACCACGCCAACCTCCGCCCCTGACCACGACCGCCTGCGCACGTGACCAAGCCAACCAGTGCACGTGACCACGCCAATGTATTCACATTAATTTCATTGTCAGTATGTTCATGCCACTCTATAAAATAATTCTAAAGATTAGTTAGAAATATTATTATTCATATTTTTCTGAACATTACATGGGAAATTAACTTAGCAAAGCCTAGAAACTTATAACTTCATAGCTCTTTTTTAAAAACTTACTCTGTCTCCTTTAGATGTCTACATCTTCTTATTAGTATCTTACTTCCCAGTACGAATACAAATGCACATAATCTCATGTCAACTTGAAGATTTATCAAAGTCCAGGGTGCAGTGTAGCCTTCCAATTATGCTTAATGGTATCTCCTTGTGTGCGTGGCCTCCTGCTATGGCGAGTTCTGGGAACCTCCTCCTCTCTCTCTCTCTGGCTTCGGCTTCCTGATGCCTGACCCTGGTGGCGGCAAGACCTCTGGAGATGTGCACACGGCCATTCGATGCACAAGACTTTGCACCCACCCACCTGCGACATTCCTGCCGTCAGCAACAGTGCATGTGGCTTCATGAGTCTGGAGAAGAACTTATGGGCTAGTATCAGATTGATGGACTTCAGTTGGACTGGGTTGGGATGTTTTCCTGATTCACAATTGCTTCTTGATAGAAAGCTTTTTCTTACACCTATATGAATGTCACTGGATTTGTTCTCTAGTCAACCTGGCCTTACACAATATGGTACCTAGGGAGTGGAATACTAGAGAAACAAATCATCAAGGCGGAGAGAGGATGCTTGCCTGACCTCTGCTTTCTCATAGTCTCTTCTCTTTGACTAGTTGGAGGTCAAATATAGTCCTGTATTTTACTTGTTCTCTTCTGGGAAAGACATGGGAAGTGAAGGTTCTGATGCCCAGAAGTGGTATTTGGTTATTTCTGTCTGAAATGTTGTAAAAATGAATGTGACAGGTGTAAATTTTGAGTTCAGGGGGCAAAAATACCCTTCGAACTTCTCTGAGGCCATGCTGGTTAGTCAAACTGGGTGACCAGAGGCCAGGTCCTATCTTGGTGCCACAAGAGGCCTAAGACCATAATGCATGTGAATGGGATAGTTGAGATCAGAAAGGATTCAACTGGAATGTTTTCAGAATGTGTTTAGTATCTGACTGTATTAGGATTACATCGGTCTTTTGATCTATTTTTATTGCTGTAACGCATACTAGCAATGATTCGGGGAAAATACGAATAGAGCATCTGGCCACTGACACCTGTGGACCTCGTTCACAGGGAGTAGAGTTGCAAACACGAGCAGATTGCCTGGTCTAAGTTTAAAGAGCTGTGGGAAGCTGAGCCTATGACATGACTTAGCACCGGGGGGGCGAAGGTGGGTGAGTATTTGTGACAGGGACTCTTGGTCAAAAGTCAAGACAGCCCGTGGGCACCTGAGTGAGGCCAAGTGAGGTGGCCCACAATGAGTTGACCAAATGAAGGAAAGATTTTTGAGCTTGTGAATTGGTGGGCATCTTCCTGCTGACTTGATGGATGGCCTGTCCTGGTTTGACTTTAACGATGGATGCAGACACGCAGGTGCCAACTAGAATGAGATTCTTCACATCAACGAAAATGCTTGTATCCTCGGAGTACTGGGTTCATAGACGGGGCAGTGGAGACATTGGACACGCGGAATGTGGAAGACAAAGGCATGAAGAAGGTGGCTTAGCGACTTGGATGGCTGGGGGAAATGTTGATAGGATTATAGAATGATGATGGAGGTGTTCCCCTAATTGCAATGTTAGGCACAGGATATTTTTGTTTTGTTTACTTATAGAATTTTAATGGTCTACTTATAGTATTTAAACTTTTTTGTTTACTTATAGTATTTAAATGAGGCTGGCACATTTTGAGTAGTGTGCATTTTAGTTTGATACCGTCAGATACAACTATGATTTTGTGATTGTTTTGTTTAAAATTATCTATGGTCAAAGAGTTGTGGAAAGGCGTTAAGTTCATAAGGGGTGGTCTGTGCTAGTTACATAAGTTCATGTCAACTTGAAGATTTATAAAAGGACAGGAGTGGAGTCTAACTTGTCAATCGGGTCACAGCATGGTAGTACCTCCTTGTGGGCTTGGCCTTCTCATCTGGAAGGCCCTGGGAGCCTCTTCCTATCTCTCTGCCTTCATTCCTGCTGCCTGACCCCGATGGCTGCAAGAGCTCCGGTGATGTGTACACAGCCATCAGATCCACACGACTTTGCACCCACTGGCCTGTGATATTCCTGCATTCGCCATTGTTTCATGTGGCTTTGTGAGCCTAAAGAGGAACTTATGGGCTAGTGTAGGCCTTAGGAACTTGAGTTTGCCTTGGCTGGGATGTTTTCCTGATATATAATGCTTCTCGATAGAAAGCTCTTTCTTATACCTACATGAGTGTTACTGGGTTTGGTTCTTTAGTCAACCTGGCTTAACACGCTCACTTTCGTCTTTTTTTTTTTTTTTGGTAGAGCTCCTTAACTTTTCCTATTTATTCTGCTTAGCCTTATATATTATTCCCAAAATATATAAATGTAATGTATTTCAGGCTCCAAGAGATATACTTCTTTCAAGGAAACATTGGTAAAACAATATCCCTACCTTGCTTTCTCTGTCTAGTGAAAAAAAGTTTAAGCTGTACACTCTCCACGTGTCTATCCAAAATCATTCTTTACAAGGCTCTTTGTGAATTTTAAGATTACTTGACCCAGGAAGGGATTATTTGAAAATGACATATGCTACTCTAGGCAAGGGGAATTCTATGCAATTTATGATACAGTAATTATACTATCATACAAATGAGATGTGTAATATGACCCATCAAAGTCCAGGGTGCAGTGTAGCCTTCCAATTATTACTAATGGTATCTCCTTGTGTGCGTGGCCTCCTGCTACGGCGAGTTCTGGGAACCTCCTCCTCTCTCTCTCTCTGGCTTGGGCTTCCTGTTGCCTGACCCTGGTGGCTGCAGGACCTCTGGAGATGTGCACACGGCCATTCGATGCACAAGACTTTGCACTCACCCACCTGCGACATTCCTGCCGTCAGCAACAGTGCATGTGGCTTCATGAGTCTGGAGAAGAACTTATGGGCTAGTATCAGATTGATACTACTAGGCAAGGGGAATTCTATGCAATTTATGATAAAGTAATTATACTATCATACAAATGAGATGTGTAATATGACCCATCAATAAAATATACTTTTATGTATATGCAACAAAAATTTTAGGAGGGTTCTCGCTCTGATTTTTGGATTTCTCCATCTTAGAATTCTCTGAGAATCATTTCGTAGGTGTGGTACATTTCATTTTCCTTCAAGTCATGTGATTTCATTATAACTTAAGGTATATTCTCAGAGAAGATCTTACTCATTACTGTTCATAGAGAGTAATTTATGGAATTATTTTCAGTTAAAATTCCCATATGGCATACCTTAATGAATAATATCTGAAGGTCTTTTCCATATATATATATATTTCAAATTGCTGCTCACTTTGATTAAATTGGTTAGGCCCAGAATTGTTTTATTTGTAATTTTTGCTTTTATCTGTTTATCAATTTTATTTATTTATTTTACGTTAAAATATTTCCCAGTAGGCTAAAACTTTTAGACGATACTTTCTGATTGGAGCTACAAACCCCACAGTCAGCAGTTTGTATCCACCACTCAATCCCAGTGGGAAAGATGGAGAGACACCTCTGTCCCTCTGAAGGTTTACAGTCTGGGAAAAAGAGGGAAGTCCTGCTCTGTTCTACAAGATCACTATGAGTCTGAATCAACTTGAGGGCTGTGAGTTTGTAGGAGGGATTTATCTATTTATTTATTTATTTGCTTTGCTTTGCCTTGGTTATTTGAACCACAATTCATGCTGTTCCAGCTTTATCCTATTTCTTTTTTTCTATTCCAACAAGTAATTGCAGATCAGATCATTATGAACCATAATATTTTCATTAGCTGATTTAGCTTATTGCACTGTGAAGCACAGGGTCAGCAGTTCAAACTCACCAATCCTTCATGAAAGAAAAATGAGGCTTTCTGCTCCCATGAAGAGTTACAACCTATACCATGTTCAACCTTCATTCTGGTTTCAGTAATTCCTCTCAGTTACCTTGGCCTTGGTCACTCCCTGCGACGGATGAATCCCTCAGGACCAGCGGTGGGAGTGGCGACACCGGGAGGCAAGGGGGTGTAGAAAGAGAGAGCCGGTCTTGGGGATGTATGGGGAACCTCCTCTCTGGGAGATGGGCAAAGGGAAGGTGGGTGAGGGGAGACGCCGGGCAGTGTAAGGTAAGATAAAATAATTATTTATAAACTATGAAGGGTTCAGGGGAAAAGGGGGCTTGACCAAGCCCGCCTGCTCACGTGACCACGCTCACCTGCGCACGTGACCTGACAAAGATCGCACGTGACCACGCCTACCCGTGCACGTGAACGCGCCCACCCGCGCACGTGACCACGCCTACCAGCGTGCGTGACCACGCCCACCCGAGCACGTGACCAAACCCACCCGCGCACGTGACCGCCCAAGCACGTGACCAAACTCACCCACGCACGCGACCAATGGACCACTCCACGTGACCAGGCTCACCCGCGCACGTGACCACTCCCACCTGCTCACGTGACCCGCCAACCAGCGCACGTGACCACGCCCACCTGCGAGCTTGACCACGGGCGCCTGCGCACGTGACTACCCCACACTGTGCACGTGACTACGGGCACTTGCGCACGTGACCATGCCCACCCGCGCACGCGACCATGTCAACATCCGCCACGTGACCACGCCCACCTGCTCACGTGACCACACCCACCTGCGCACGTGACCAGCCTACCGGTGCGCGTGACCATACCTACCTACGCACGTGACCATGACTACCTACGCACGTGACCACGCCAACCTCCGCCCCTGACCACGCCCGCCTGCGCACGTGTCCAAGCCAACCAGTGCACGTGACCACGCCAATGTATTCACATTAATCTCATTATCAGTATGTTCATGCCACTCTATAAAATAATTCTAAAGATTAGTTAGCAATATTATTATTCATATTTTTCTGAACATTACATGGGAAATTACCTTAGCAAAGCCTAGAAACTTATAACTTCATAGCTCTTTTTTAAAAACTTGCTCTGTCTCCTTTAGATGTCTACATCTTCTTATTAGTATTTTACTTCCCAGTACGAATACAAATGCACATAATCTCATGTCAACTTGAAGATTTATCAAAGTCCAGGGTGCAGTGTAGCCTTCCAATTATGCCTAATGGTATCTCCTTGTGTGCGTGGCCTCCTGCTATGGCGAGTTCTGGGAACCTCCTCCTCTCTCTCTCTCTGGCTTCGGCTTCCTGTTGCCTGACCCTGGTGGCTGCAAGACCTCTGGAGATGTGCACACGGCCATTCGATGCACAAGACTTTGCACCCACCCACCTGCGACATTCCTGCCGTCAGCAACAGTGCATGTGGCTTCATGAGTCTGGAGAAGAACTTATGGGCTAGTATCAGATTGATGGACTTCAGTTGGACTGGGTTGGGATGTTTTCCTGATTCACAATTGCTTCTTGATAGAAAGCTTTTTCTTACACCTATATGAATGTCACTGGATTTGTTTCTCTAGTCAACCTGGCCTTACACAATATGGTACCTAGGGAGTGGAATACTAGAGAAACAAATCATGAAGGCGGAGAGAGGATGCTTGCCTGACCTCTGCTTTCTGATAGTCTCTTCTCTTTGACGTGTTGGAGGTCAAATATAGTCCTGTATTTTACTTGTTCTCTTCTGGGAAGGACATGGGAAGTGAAGGTTCTGATGCCCAGAAGTGGTATTTGGTTATTTCTGTCTGAAATTTTGTAAAAATGAATGTGACAGGTGTAAATTTTGAGTTCAGGGGGCAAAAATACCCTTCGAACTTCTCTGAGGCCATGCTGGTTAGTCAAACTGGGTGACCAGAGGCCTGGTCCTAGCTTGGTGCCACCAGAGGCCTAAGACCATAATGCATGTGAATGGGATAGTTGAGATCAGAAAGGATTCAACTGGAATGTTTTCAGAATGTGTTTAGTATCTGACTGTATTAGGATTACATCGGTCTTTTCGATCTATTTTTATTGCTATAACGCATACTAGCAATGATTCTTGGAAAATATGAATAGAACATCTGGCCACTGACACCTGTGGACCTCGTTCACAGGGAGTAGAGTTGCAAACACGAGCAGATTGCCTGGTCTAAGTTTAAAGAGCTGTGGGAAGCTGAGCCTATGACATGACTTAGCACCGGGGGGGCGAAGGTGGGTGAGTATTTGTGACAGGGACTCTTGGTCAAAAGTCAAGACAGCCCATGGGCACCTGAGTAAGGCCAAGTGAGGTGGCCCACAATGAGTTGACCAAATGAAGGAAAGATTTTTGAGCTTGTGAATTGGTGGGCATCTTCCTGCTGACTTGATGGATGGCCTGTCCTGGTTTGACTTTAACGATGGATGCAGACACGCAGGTGCCAACTAGAATGAGATTCTTCACATCAACAAAAATGCTTGTATCCTCGGAGTACTGGGTTGAGAGACGGGGCAGTGGAGACATTGGACACGCGGAATGTGGAAGACAAAGGCATGAAGAAGGTGGCTTAGCGACATGGATGGCTGGGGGAAATGTTGATAGGATTATAGAATGATGATGGAGGTGTTCCCCTAATTGCAATGTTAGGCACAGGATATTTTTGTTTTGTTTACTTATAGAATTTTAATGGTCTACTTATAGTATTTAAACTGTTTTTTTAACTTATATTATTTAAATGAGGCTGGCACATTTTGAGTAGTGTGCATTTTAGTTTGATACCGTCAGATACAACTATGATTTTGTGATTGTTTTGTTTAAAATTATCTATGGTCAAAGAGTTGTGGAAAGGCGTTAAGTTCATAAGGGGTGGTCTGTGCTAGTTACATAAGTTCATGTCAACTTGAAGATTTATAAAAGGACAGGAGTGGAGTCTAACTTGTCAATCGGGTCACAGCATGGTAGTACCTCCTTGTGGGCATGGCCTTCTCATCTGGAAGGCCCTGGGAGCCTCTTCCTATCTCTCTGCCTTCATTCCTGCTGCCTGACCCCGATGACTGCAAGAGCTCCGGTGATGTGTACACAGCCATCAGATCCACACGACTTTGCACCCACTGGCCTGTGATATTCCTGCATTCGCCATTGTTTCATGTGGCTTTGTGAGCCTAAAGAGGAACTTATGGACTAGTGTAGGCCTTAGGAACTTGAGTTTGCCTTGGCTGGGATGTTTTCCTGATATATAATGCTTCTCGATAGAAAGCTCTTTCTTATACCTACATGAGTGTTACTGGGTTTGGTTCTCTAGTCAACCTGGCTTAACACGCTCACTTTCATCTTTTTTTTTTTTTGGTAGAGCTCCTTAACTTTTCCTATTTATTCTGCTTAGCCTTATATATTATTCCCAAAATATATAAATGTAATGTATTTCAGGCTCCAAGAGATATACTTCTTTCAAGGAAACATTGGTAAAACAATATCCCTACCTTGCTTTCTCTGTCTAGTGAAAAAAAAGTTTAAGCTGTGCACTCTCCACGTGTCTATCCAAAATCATTCTTTACAAGGCTCTTTGTGAATTTTAAGATTACTTGACCCAGGACGGGATTATTTGAAAATGACATATGCTACTCTAGGCAAGGGGAATTCTATGCAATTTATGATACAGTAATTATACTATCATACAAATGAGATGTGTAATATGACCCATCAATAAAATATATTTATATATATGCAACAAAAATTTTAGGAGGGTTCTCGCTCTGATTTTTGGATTTCTCCATCTTGGAATTCTCTGAGAATTATTTCGTAGGTGTGGTACATTTCATTTTGCTTCAAGTCATGTGATTTCATTATAACTTAAGGTATATTCTCAGAGAAGATCTTACTCATTACTGTTCGTAGAGAGTAACTTATGGAATTATTTTCAGTTAAAATTCCCATACGGCATACCTTAATGAATAATATCTGAAGGTCTTTTCCATATATATATATATTTCAAATTGCTGCTCACTTTGATTAAATTGGTTAGGCCCAGAATTGTTTTATTTGTAATTTTTGCTTTTATCTGTTTATCAATTTTATTTATTTATTTTACGTTAAAATATTTCCCAGTAGGCTAAAACTTTTAGACGATACTTTCTGATTGGAGCTACAAACCCCACAGTCAGCAGTTTGTATCCACCACTCAATCCCAGTGGGAAAGATGGAAAGACACCTCTGTCCCTCTGAAGGTTTACAGTCTGGGAAAAAGAGGGAAGTCCTGCTCTGTTCTACAAGATCCCTATGATTCTGAATCAACTTGAGGGCTGTGAGTTTGTAGGAGGGATTTATTAATTTATTTATTTATTTGCTTTGCTTTGGTTATTTGAACCACAATTCCTCCTGTTCCAGCTTTATCCTATTTCTTTTTTTCTATTCCAACAAGTAATTGCAGATCAGATCATTATGAACCATAATATTTTCATTAGCTGATTTAGCTTATTGCACTGTGAAGCAGAGGGTCAGCAGTTCAAACTCACCAACCCTTCATGAAAGAAAAATGAGGCTTTCTGCTCCCAAGAAGAGTTACAACCTATACCGTGTTCAACCTTCATTCTGGTTTCAGTAATTCCTCTCAGTTACCTTGGCCTTGGTCACTCCCTGCGACGGATGAATCCCTCAGGACCAGCGGTGGGAGTGGCGACACCTGGAGGCAAGGGGGTGTAGAAAGAGACAGTCGGTCTTGGGGATGTATGGGGAACCTCCTCTCTGGGAGATGGGCAAAGGGAAGGTGGGTGAGGGGAGACGCCGGGCAGTGTAAGGTAAGATAAAATAATTATTTATAAACTATTCAGGGTTCAGGGCAAAGGGGGCTTGACCAAGCCCGCCTGCTCACGTGACCACGCTCACCTGCGCACGTGACCCGACAAAGATCGCACGTGACCATGCCTACCGATGCACGTGACCGCGCCCACCCGCGCACGTGACCACGCCTACCAGCGCGCGTCACCACGCCCATCCGCGCACGTGACCAAACCCACGCGCGCACGTGACCGCCCAAGCACGTGACCAAACTCACCCGCTCACGCGACCACTGGACCACTCCACGTGACCAGGCTCACCCGTGCACGTGACCACGCCCACCTGCTCACGTGACCCGCCAACCAGCGCACGTGACCACGCCCACTTGCGCGCGAGACCACGGGCGCTTGCGCACGTGACTACCCCACACTGTGCACGTGACTAAGGGCACTTGCGCACGTGACCATGCCCACCCGCGCACGGGACCAAGTCAACATCCGCCATGTGACCACGCCCACCTGCGCACGTGACCACACCTACCGGTGCGCGTGACCATGCCTACCTACGCACGTGACCACGCCAATCTGAGCCCGTGACCACGCCCGCCTGCGCACGTGACCAAGCCAACCAGTGCACGTGACCACGCCAATGTATTCACATTAATTTCATTGTCAGTATGTTCATGCCACTCTATAAAATAATTCTAAAGATTAGTTAGCAATATTATTATTCATATTTTTCTGAACATTACATGGGAAATTAACTTAGCAAAGCCTAGAAACTTATAATTTCATAGCTAGTTTTTAAAAACTTACTCTGTCTCCTTTAGATGTCTACATCTTCTTATTAGTATCTTACTTCCCAGTACGAATACAAATGCACAGAATCTCATGTCAACTTGAAGATTTATCAAAGTCCAGGGTTCAGTGTAGCCTTCCAATTATGCCTAATGGTATCTCCTTGTGTGCGTGGCCTCCTGCTACGGCGAGTTCTGGGAACCTCCTCCTCTCTCTCTCTCTCTGGCTTCGGCTTCCTGTTGCCTGACCCTGGTGGCTGCAAGACCTCTGGAGATGTGCACACGGCCATTCGATGCACAAGACTTTGCACCCACCCAGCTGCGACATTCCTGCCGTCAGCAACAGTGCATGTGGCTTCATGAGTCTGGAGAAGAACTTATGGGCTAGTATCAGATTGATGGACTTCAGTTGGACTGGGTTGGGATGTTTTCCTGATTCACAATTGCTTCTTGATAGAAAGCTTTTTCTTACACCTATATGAATGTCACTGGATTTGTTTCTCTAGTCAACCTGGCCTTACACAATATGGTACCTAAGGAGTGGAATACTAGAGAAACAAATCATGAAGGCGGAGAGAGGATGCTTGCCTGACCTCTGCTTTCTGATAGTCTTTTCTCTTTGACTAGTTGGAGGTCAAATATAGTCCTGTATTTTACTTGTTCTCTTCTGGGAAGGACATGGGAAGTGAAGGTTCTGATGCCCAGAAGTGGTATTTGGTTATTTCTGTCTGAAATTTTGTAAAAATGAATGTGACAGGTGTAAATTTTGAGTTCAGGGGGCAAAAATACCCTTCGAACTTCTCTGAGGCCATGCTGGTTAGTCAAACTGGGTGACCAGAGGCCTGGTCCTAGCTTGGTGCCACCAGAGGCCTAAGACCATAATGCATGTGAATGGGATAGTTGAGATCAGAAAGGATTCAACTGGAATGTTTTCAGAATGTGTTTAGTATCTGACTGTATTAGGATTACATCGGTCTTTTCGATCTATTTTTATTGCTATAACGCATACTAGCAATGATTCGTGGAAAATACGAATAGAGCATCTGGCCACGGACACCTGTGGACCTCGTTCACAGGGAGTAGAATTGCAAACACGAGCAGATTGCCTGGTCTCAAGTTTAAAGAGCTGTGGGAAGCTGAGCCTATGACATGACTTAGCACCGGGGGGGCGAAGGTGGGTGAGTATTTGTGACAGGGACTCTTGGTCAAAAGTCAAGGCAGCCCATGGGCACCTGAGTGAGGCCAAGTGAGGTGGCCCACAATGAGTTGACCAAATGAAGGAAAGATTTTTGAGCTTGTGAATTGGTGGGCATCTTCCTGCTGACTTGATGGATGGCCTGTCCTAGTTTGATTTAACGATGGATGCAGACACGCAGGTGCCAACTAGAATGAGATTCTTCCCATCAACGAAAATGCTTGTATCCTCGGAGTACTGGGTTCATAGACGGGGCAGTGGAGACATTGGACACACGGAATGTGGAAGACAAAGGCATGAAGAAGGTGGCTTAGCGACATGGATGGCTGGGGGAAATGTTGATAGGATTATAGAATGATGATGGTGGTGTTCCCCAAATTGCAATGTTAGGCACAGGATATTTTTGTTTTGTTTACTTATAGAATTTTAATGGTCTACTCATAGTATTTAAACTGTTTTGTTTACTTATAGTATTTAAATGAGGCTGGCACATTTTGAGTAGTGTGCATTTTAGTTTGATACCGTCAGATACAACTATGATTTTGTGATTGTTTTGTTTAAAATTATCTATGGTCAAAGAGTTGTGGAAAGGCGTTAAGTTCATAAGGGGTGGTCTGTGCTAGTTACATAAGTTCGTGTCAACTTGAAGATTTATAAAGGACAGGAGTGGAGTCTAACTTGTCAATCGGGTCACAGCATGGTGGTACCTCCTTGTGGGCTTAGCCTTCTCATCTGGAAGGCCCTGGGAGCCTCTTCCTATCTCTCTGCCTTCATTCCTGCTGCCTGACCCCGATGGCTGCAAGAGCTCCGGTGATGTGTACACAGCCATCATATCCACACGACTTTGCACCCACTGGCCTGTGATATTCCTGCATTCGCCATTGTTTCATGTGGCTTTGTGAGCCTAAAGAGGAACTTA
This sequence comes from Tenrec ecaudatus, assembly GCF_050624435.1. NCBI lineage: Eukaryota > Metazoa > Chordata > Mammalia > Afrosoricida > Tenrecidae > Tenrec > Tenrec ecaudatus. The sequence continues at coordinate 127,351,474 of NC_134543.1, forward strand.
TGGACTAGTGTAGGCCTTAGGAACTTGAGTTTGCCTTGGCTGGGATGTTTTCCTGATATATAATGCTTCTCGATAGAAAGCTCTTTCTTATACCTACATGAGTGTTACTGGGTTTGGTTCTCTAGTCAACCTGGCTTAACACGCTCACTTTCATCTTTTTTTTTTTTTTGGTAGAGCTCCTTAACTTTTCCTATTTATTCTGCTTAGCCTTATATATTATTCCCAAAATATATAAATGTAATGTATTTCAGGCTCCAAGAGATATACTTCTTTCAAGGAAACATTGGTAAAACAATATCCCTACCTTGCTTTCTCTGTCTAGTGAAAAAAAGTTTAAGCTGTGCACTCTCCACGTGTCTATCCAAAATCATTCTTTACAAGGCTCTTTGTGAATTTTAAGATTACTTGACCCAGGAAGGGATTATTTGAAAATGACATATGCTACTCTAGGCAAGGGGAATTCTATGCAATTTATGATAAAGTAATTATACTATCATACAAATGAGATGTGTAATATGACCCATCAATAAAATATATTTATATATATGCAACAAAAATTTTAGGAGGGTTCTCGCTCTGATTTTTGGATTTCTCCATCTTAGAATTCTCTGAGAATTATTTCGTAGGTGTGGTACATTTCATTTTCCTTCAAGTCATGTGATTTCATTATAACTTAAGGTATATTCTCAGAGAAGATCTTACTCATTACTGTTCGTAGAGAGTAACTTATGGAATTATTTTCAGTTAAAATTCCCATACGGCATACCTTAATGAATAATATCTGAAGGTCTTTTCCATATATATATATATTTCAAATTGCTGCTCACTTTGATTAAATTGGTTAGGCCCAGAATTGTTTTATTTGTAATTTTTGCTTTTATCTGTTTATCAATTTTATTTATTTATTTTACGTTAAAATATTTCCCAGTAGGCTAAAACTTTTAGACGATACTTTCTGATTGGAGCTACAAACCCCACAGTCAGCAGTTTGTATCCACCACTTAATCCCAGTGGGAAAGATGGAGAGACACCTCTGTCCCTCTGAAGGTTTACAGTCTGGGAAAAAGAGGGAAGTCCTGCTCTGTTCTACAAGATCACTATGAGTCTGAATCAACTTGAGGGCTGTGAGTTTGTAGGAGGGATTTATTTATTTATTTATTTATTTGTTTGTTTGTTTATTTGCTTTGCTTTGCTTTGGTTATTTGAACCACAATTCCTCCTGTTCCAGCTTTATCCTATTTCTTTTTTTCTATTCCAACAAGTAATTGCAGATCAGATCATTATGAACCATAATATTTTCATTAGCTGATTTAGCTTATTGCACTGTGAAGCACAGGGTCAGCAGTTCAAACTCACCAACCCTTCATGAAAGAAAAATGAGGCTTTCTGCTCCCATGAAGAGTTACATCCTATACCATGTTCAACCTTCATTCTGGTTTCAGTAATTCCTCTCAGTTACCTTGGCCTTGGTCACTCCCTGCGACGGATGAATCCCTCAGGACCAGCTGTGGGAGTGGCGACACCGGGAGGCAAGGGGGTGTAGAAAGAGAGAGCCGGTCTTGGGGATGTATGGGGAACCTCCTCTCTGGGAGATGGGCAAAGGGAAGGTGGGTGAGGGGAGACGCCGGGCAGTGTAAGGTAAGATAAAATAATTATTTATAAACTATTAAGGGTTCAGGGGAAAGGGGGGCTTGACCAAGCCCGCCTGCTCACGTGACCACGCTCACCTGCGCACGTGACCCGACAAAGATCGCACGTAACCACGCCTACCGGTGCACGTGACCGCGCCCACCAGCGCACGTGACCACGCCTACCAGCGCGAGTGACCACGCGCACCCGCGCACGAGACCAAACCCACACGCGCACGTGACCGCCCAAACACGTGACCAAACTCACCCGCTCACGCGACCAATGGACCACTCCACGTGACCAGGCTCACCCGCGCACGTGACCACGCCCACCTGCTCACGTGACCCGCCAACCAGCGCACGTGACCACGCCCACCTGCGCGCGTGACCACGGGCGCCTGCGCACGTGACTACCCCACACTGTGCACGTGACTACGGGCACTTGCGCACGTGACCATGCCCACCCGCGCATGGGACCATGTCAACATCCGCCACTTGACCACGCCCACCTGCTCACGTGACCACACCCACCTGCGCACGTGACCACACCTACCGGTGCGCGTGACCATGCCTACCTACGCACGTGACCACGCCAACCTCCGCCCCTGACCACGCCCGCCTGCGCACGTGACCAAGCTAACCAGTGCACGTGACCACGCCAATGTATTCACATTAATTTCATTGTCAGTATGTTCATGCCACTCTATAAAATAATTCTAAAGATTAGTTAGCAATATTATTATTCATATTTTTCTGAACATTACATGGGAAATTAACTTAGCAAAGCCTAGAAACTTATAACTTCATAGCTCTTTTTTAAAAACTTACTCTGTCTCCTTTAGATGTCTACATCTTCTTATTAGTATCTTACTTCCCAGTACGAATACAAATGCACATAATCTCATGTCAACTTGAAGATTTATCAAAGTCCAGGGTGCAGTGTAGCCTTCCAATTATGCCTAATGGTATCTCCTTGTGTGCGTGGCCTCCTGCTACGGCGAGTTCTGGGAACCTCCTCCTCTCTCTCTCTCTCTGGCTTCGGCTTCCTGTTGCCTGACCCTGGTGGCTGCAAGACCTCTGGAGATGTGCACACGGCCATTCGATGCACAAGACTTTGCACCCACCCAGCTGCGACATTCCTGCCGTCAGCAACAGTGCATGTGGCTTCATGAGTCTGGAGAAGAACTTATGGGCTAGTATCAGATTGATGGACTTCAGTTGGACTGGGTTGGGATGTTTTCCTGATTCACAATTGCTTCTTGATAGAAAGCTTTTTCTTACACCTATATGAATGTCACTGGATTTGTTTCTCTAGTCAACCTGGCCTTACACAATATGGTACCTAAGGAGTGGAATACTAGAGAAACAAATCATGAAGGCGGAGAGAGGATGCTTGCCTGACCTCTGCTTTCTGATAGTCTTTTCTCTTTGACTAGTTGGAGGTCAAATATAGTCCTGTATTTTACTTGTTCTCTTCTGGGAAGGACATGGGAAGTGAAGGTTCTGATGCCCAGAAGTGGTATTTGGTTATTTCTGTCTGAAATTTTGTAAAAATGAATGTGACAGGTGTAAATTTTGAGTTCAGGGGGCAAAAATACCCTTCGAACTTCTCTGAGGCCATGCTGGTTAGTCAAACTGGGTGACCAGAGGCCTGGTCCTAGCTTGGTGCCACAAGAGGCCTAAGACCATAATGCATGTGAATGGGATAGTTGAGATCAGAAAGGATTCAACTGGAATGTTTTCAGAATGTGTTTAGTATCTGACTGTATTAGGATTACATCGGTCTTTTCGATCTATTTTTATTGCTATAACGCATACTAGCAATGATTCGTGGAAAATACGAATAGAGCATCTGGCCACGGATACCTGTGAACCTCGTTCACAGGGAGTAGAATTGCAAACACGAGCAGATTGCCTGGTGTCAAGTTTAAAGAGCTGTGGGAAGCTGAGCCTATGACATGACTTAGCACCGGGGGGGCGAAGGTGGGTGAGTATTTGTGACAGGGACTCTTGGTCAAAAGTCAAGGCAGCCCATGGGCACCTGAGTGAGGCCAAGTGAGGTGGCCCACAATGAGTTGACCAAATGAAGGAAAGATTTTTGAGCTTGTGAATTGGTGGGCATCTTCCTGCTGACTTGATGGATGGCCTGTCCTAGTTTGATTTAACGATGGATGCAGACACGCAGGTGCCAACTAGAATGAGATTCTTCCCATCAACGAAAATGCTTGTATCCTCGGAGTACTGGGTTGATAGACGGGGCAGTGGAGACATTGGACACGCGGAATGTGGAAGACAAAGGCATGAAGAAGGTGGCTTAGCGACATGGATGGCTGGGGGAAATGTTGATAGGATTATAGAATGATGATGGTGGTGTTCCCCAAATTGCAATGTTATGCACAGGATATTTTTGTTTTGTTTACTTATAGAATTTTAATGGTCTACTTATAGTATTTAAACTGTTTTGTTTACTTATAGTATTTAAATGAGGCTGGCACATTTTGAGTAGTGTGCATTTTAGTTTGATAACGTCAGATACAACTATGATTTTGTGATTGTTTTGTTTAAAATTATCTATGGTCAAAGAGTTGTGGAAAGGCGTTAAGTTCATAAGGGGTGGTCTGTGCTAGTTACATAAGTTCGTGTCAACTTGAAGATTTATAAAGGACAGGAGTGGAGTCTAACTTGTCAATCGGGTCACAGCATGGTGGTACCTCCTTGTGGGCTTAGCCTTCTCATCTGGAAGGCCCTGGGAGCCTCTTCCTATCTCTCTGCCTTCATTCCTGCTGCCTGACCCCGATGGCTGCAAGAGCTCCGGTGATGTGTACACAGCCATCATATCCACACGACTTTGCACCCACTGGCCTGTGATATTCCTGCATTCGCCATTGTTTCATGTGGCTTTGTGAGCCTAAAGAGGAACGTATGGACTAGTGTAGGCCTTAGGAACTTGAGTTTGCCTTGGCTGGGATGTTTTCCTGATATATAATGCTTCTCGATAGAAAGCTCTTTCTTAAACCTACATGAGTGTTACTGGGTTTGGTTCTCTAGTCAACCTGGCTTAACACGCTCACTTTCATCTTTTTTTTTTTTTTTTGGTAGAGCTCCTTAAATTTTCCTATTTATTCTGCTTAGCCTTATATATTATTCCCAAAATATATAAATGTAATGTATTTCAGGCTCCAAGAGATATACTTCTTTCAAGGAAACATTGGTAAAACAATATCCCTACCTTGCTTTCTCTGTCTAGTGAAAAAAAAGTTTAAGCTGTGCACTCTCCACGTGTCTATCCAAAATCATTCTTTACAAGGCTCTTTGTGAATTTTAAGATTACTTGACCCAGGAAGGGATTATTTGAAAATGACATATGCTACTCTAGGCAAGGGGAATTCTATGCAATTTATGATAAAGTAATTATACTATCATACAAATGAGATGTGTAATATGACCCATCAATAAAATATATTTATATATATGCAACAAAAATTTTAGGAGGGTTCTCGCTCTGATTTTTGGATTTCTCCATCTTAGAATTCTCTGAGAATTATTTCGTAGGTGTGGTACATTTCATTTTCCTTCAAGTCATGTGATTTCATTATAACTTAAGGTATATTCTCAGAGAAGATCTTACTCATTACTGTTCGTAGAGAGTAACTTATGGAATTATTTTCAGTTAAAATTCCCATACGGCATACCTTAATGAATAATATCTGAAGGTCTTTTCCATATATATATATATTTCAAATTGCTGCTCACTTTGATTAAATTGGTTAGGCCCAGAATTTTTTTATTTGTAATTTTTGCTTTTATCTGTTTATCAATTTTATTTATTTATTTTACGTTAAAATATTTCCCAGTAGGCTAAAACTTTTAGACGATACTTTCTGATTGGAGCTACAAACCCCACAGTCAGCAGTTTGTATCCACCACTCAATCCCAGTGGGAAAGATGGAGAGACACCTCTGTCCCTCTGAAGGTTTACAGTCTGGGAAAAAGAGGGAAGTCCTGCTCTGTTCTACAAGATCACTATGAGTCTGAATCAACTTGAGGGCTGTGAGTTTGTAGGAGGGATTTATTTATTTATTTGTTTGTTTGTTTGTTTGTTTGTTTGTTTGTTTGCTTTGCTTTGCTTTGGTTATTTGAACCACAATTCATCCTGTTCCAGCTTTATCCTATTTCTTTTTTTCTATTCCAACAAGTAATTGCAGATCAGATCATTATGAACCATAATATTTTCATTAGCTGATTTAGCTTATTGCACTGTGAAGCACAGGGTCAGCAGTTCAAACTCACCAACCCTTCATGAAAGAAAAATGAGGCTTTCTGCTCCCATGAAGAGTTACATCCTATACCATGTTCAACCTTCATTCTGGTTTCAGTAATTCCTCTCAGTTACCTTGGCCTTGGTCACTCCCTGCGACGGATGAATCCCTCAGGACCAGCTGTGGGAGTGGCGACACCGGGAGGCAAGGGGGTGTAGAAAGAGAGAGCCGGTCTTGGGGATGTATGGGGAACCTCCTCTCTGGGAGATGGGCAAAGGGAAGGTGGGTGAGGGGAGACGCCGGGCAGTGTAAGGTAAGATAAAATAATTATTTATAAACTATTAAGGGTTCAGGGGAAAGGGGGGCTTGACCAAGCCCGCCTGCTCACGTGACCACGCTCACCTGCGCACGTGACCCGACAAAGATCGCACGTAACCACGCCTACCGGTGCACGTGACCGCGCCCACACGCGCACGTGACCGCCCAAACACGTGACCAAACTCACCCGCTCACGCGACCAATGGACCACTCCACGTGACCAGGCTCACCCGCGCACGTGACCACGCCCACCTGCTCACGTGACCCGCCAACCAGCGCACGTGACCACGCCCACCTGCGCGCGTGACCACGGGCGCCTGCGCACGTGACTACCCCACACTGTGCACGTGACTACGGGCACTTGCGCACGTGACCATGCCCACCCGCGCATGGGACCATGTCAACATCCGCCACTTGACCACGCCCACCTGCTCACGTGACCACAAACACCTGCGCACGTGACCACACCTACCGGTGCGCGTGACCATGCCTACCTACGCACGTGACCACGCCAACCTCCGCCCCTGACCACGCCCGCCTGCGCACGTGACCAAGCCAACCAGTGCACGTGACCACGCCAATGTATTCACATTAATTTCATTGTCAGTATGTTCATGCCACTCTATAAAATAATTCTAAAGATTAGTTAGCAATATTATTATTCATATTTTTCTGAACATTACATGGGAAATTAACTTAGCAAAGCCTAGAAACTTATAACTTCATAGCTCTTTTTTAAAAACTTACTCTGTCTCCTTTAGATGTCTACATCTTCTTATTAGTATCTTACTTCCCAGTACGAATACAAATGCACATAATCTCATGTCAACTTGAAGATTTATCAAAGTCCAGGGTGCAGTGTAGCCTTCCAATTATGCTTAATGGTATCTCCTTGTGTGCGTGGCCTCCTGCTATGGCGAGTTCTGGGAACCTCCTCCTCTCTCTCTCTCTGGCTTCGGCTTCCTGATGCCTGACCCTGGTGGCTGCAAGACCTCTGGAGATGTGCACACGGCCATTCGATGCACAAGACTTTGCACCCACCCACCTGCGACATTCCTGCCGTCAGCAACAGTGCATGTGGCTTCATGAGTCTGGAGAAGAACTTATGGGCTAGTATCAGATTGATGGACTTCAGTTGGACTGGGTTGGGATGTTTTCCTGATTCACAATTGCTTCTTGATAGAAAGCTTTTTCTTACACCTATATGAATGTCACTGGATTTGTTCTCTAGTCAACCTGGCCTTACACAATATGGTACCTAGGGAGTGGAATACTAGAGAAACAAATCATCAAGGCGGAGAGAGGATGCTTGCCTGACCTCTGCTTTCTGATAGTCTCTTCTCTTTGACTAGTTGGAGGTCAAATATAGTCCTGTATTTTACTTGTTCTCTTCTGGGAAGGACATGGGAAGTGAAGGTTCTGATGCCCAGAAGTGGTATTTGGTTATTTCTGTCTGAAATGTTGTAAAAATGAATGTGACAGGTGTAAATTTTGAGTTCAGGGGGCAAAAATACCCTTCGAACTTCTCTGAGGCCATGCTGGTTAGTCAAACTGGGTGACCAGAGGCCTGGTCCTAGCTTGGTGCCACCAGAGGCCTAAGACCATAATGCATGTGAATGGGATAGTTGAGATCAGAAAGGATTCAACTGGAATGTTTTCAGAATGTGTTTAGTATCTGACTGTATTAGGATTACATCGGTCTTTTGATCTATTTTTATTGCTGTAACGCATACTAGCAATGATTCGTGGAAAATACGAATAGAGCATCTGGCCACTGACACCTGTGGACCTCGTTCACAGGGAGTAGAGTTGCAAACACGAGCAGATTGCCTGGTGTCAAGTTTAAAGAGCTGTGGGAAGCTGAGCCTATGACATGACTTAGCACCGGGGGGGCGAAGGTGGGTGAGTATTTGTGACAGGGACTCTTGGTCAAAAGTCAAGGCAGCCCATGGGCACCTGAGTGAGGCCAAGTGAGGTGGCCCACAATGAGTTGACCAAATGAAGGAAAGATTTTTGAGCTTGTGAATTGGTGGGCATCTTCCTGCTGACTTGATGGATGGCCTGTCCTGGTTTGACTTTAACGATGGATGCAGACACGCAGGTGCCAACTAGAATGAGATTCTTCACATCAACGAAAATGCTTGTATCCTCGGAGTACTGGGTTCATAGACGGGGCAGTGGAGACATTGGACACGCGGAATGTGGAAGACAAAGGCATGAAGAAGGTGGCTTAGCGACATGGATGGCTGGGGGAAATGTTGATAGGATTATAGAATGATGATGGTGGTGTTCCCCTAATTGCAATGTTAGGCACAGGATATTTTTGTTTTGTTTACTTATAGAATTTTAATGGTCTACTTATAGTATTTAAACTGTTTTGTTTACTTATAGTATTTAAATGAGGCTGGCACATTTTGAGTAGTGTGCATTTTAGTTTGATACCGTCAGATACAACTATGATTTTGTGATTGTTTTGTTTAAAATTATCTATGGTCAAAGAGTTGTGGAAAGGCGTTAAGTTCATAAGGGGTGGTCTGTGCTAGTTACATAAGTTCATGTCAACTTGAAGATTTATAAAAGGACAGGAGTGGAGTCTAACTTGTCAATCGGGTCACAGCATGGTAGTACCTCCTTGTGGGCTTGGCCTTCTCATCTGGAAGGCCCTGGGAGCCTCTTCCTATCTCTCTGCCTTCATTCCTACTGCCTGACCCCGATGGCTGCAAGAGCTCCGGTGATGTGTACACAGCCATCAGATCCACACGACTTTGCACCCACTGGCCTGTGATATTCCTGCATTCGCCATTGTTTCATGTGGCTTTGTGAGCCTAAAGAGGAACTTATGGACTAGTGTAGGCCTTAGGAACTTGAGTTTGCCTTGGCTGGGATGTTTTCCTGATATATAATGCTTCTCGATAGAAAGCTCTTTCTTATACCTACATGAGTGTTACTGGGTTTGGTTCTTTAGTCAACCTGGTTTAACACGCTCACTTTCGTCTTTTTTTTTTTTTTTGGTAGAGCTCCTTAACTTTTCCTATTTATTCTGCTTAGCCTTATATATTATTCCCAAAATATATAAATGTAATGTATTTCAGGCTCCAAGAGATATACTTCTTTCAAGGAAACATTGGTAAAACAATATCCCTACCTTGCTTTCTCTGTCTAGTGAAAAAAAGTTTAAGCTGTACACTCTCCACGTGTCTATCCAAAATCATTCTTTACAAGGCTCTTTGTGAATTTTAAGATTACTTGACCCAGGAAGGGATTATTTGAAAATGACATATGCTACTCTAGGCAAGGGGAATTCTATGCAATTTATGATAAAGTAATTATACTATCATAAAAAGGAGATGTGTAATATGACCCATCAATAAAATATATTTATATATATGCAACAAAAATTTTAGGAGGGTTCTCGCTCTGATTTTTGGATTTCTCCATCTTAGAATTCTCTGAGAATTATTTCCTAGGTGTGGTACATTTCATTTTCCTTCAAGTCATTTGATTTCATTATAACTTAAGGTATATTCTCAGAGAAGATCTTACTCATTACTGTTCGTAGAGAGTAACTTATGGAATTATTTTCTGTTAAAATTCCCATACGGCATACCTTAATGAATAATATCTGAAGGTCTTTTCCATATATATATATTTCAAATTGCTACTCACTTTGATTAAATTGGTTAGGCCCAGAATTGTTTTATTTGTAATTTTTGCTTTTATCTGTTTATCAATTTTATTTATTTATTTTACGTTAAAATATTTCCCAGTAGGCTAAAACTTTTAGACGATACTTTCTGATTGGAGCTACAAACCCCACAGTCAGCAGTTTGTATCCACCACTCAATCCCAGTGGGAAAGATGGAGAGACACCTCTGTCCCTCTGAAGGTTTACAGTCTGGGAAAAAGAGGGAAGTCCTGCTCTGTTCTACAAGATCACTATGAGTCTGAATCAACTTGAGGGCTGTGAGTTTGTAGGAGGGATTTATTTATTTATTTGTTTGTTTGTTTGTTTGTTTGTTTGTTTGTTTGTTTGCTTTGCTTTGCTTTGGTTATTTGAACCACAATTCATCCTGTTCCAGCTTTATCCTATTTCTTTTTTTCTATTCCAACAAGTAATTGCAGATCAGATCATTATGAACCATAATATTTTCATTAGCTGATTTAGCTTATTGCACTGTGAAGCACAGGGTCAGCAGTTCAAACTCACCAACCCTTCATGAAAGAAAAATGAGGCTTTCTGCTCCCATGAAGAGTTACATCCTATACCATGTTCAACCTTCATTCTGGTTTCAGTAATTCCTCTCAGTTACCTTGGCCTTGGTCACTCCCTGCGACGGATGAATCCCTCAGGACCAGCTGTGGGAGTGGCGACACCGGGAGGCAAGGGGGTGTAGAAAGAGAGAGCCGGTCTTGGGGATGTATGGGGAACCTCCTCTCTGGGAGATGGGCAAAGGGAAGGTGGGTGAGGGGAGACGCCGGGCAGTGTAAGGTAAGATAAAATAATTATTTATAAACTATTAAGGGTTCAGGGGAAAGGGGGGCTTGACCAAGCCCGCCTGCTCACGTGACCACGCTCACCTGCGCACGTGACCCGACAAAGATCGCACGTAACCACGCCTACCGGTGCACGTGACCGCGCCCACACGCGCACGTGACCGCCCAAACACGTGACCAAACTCACCCGCTCACGCGACCAATGGACCACTCCACGTGACCAGGCTCACCCGCGCACGTGACCACGCCCACCTGCTCACGTGACCCGCCAACCAGCGCACGTGACCACGCCCACCTGCGCGCGTGACCACGGGCGCCTGCGCACGTGACTACCCCACACTGTGCACGTGACTACGGGCACTTGCGCACGTGACCATGCCCACCCGCGCATGGGACCATGTCAACATCCGCCACTTGACCACGCCCACCTGCTCACGTGACCACAAACACCTGCGCACGTGACCACACCTACCGGTGCGCGTGACCATGCCTACCTACGCACGTGACCACGCCAACCTCCGCCCCTGACCACGCCCGCCTGCGCACGTGACCAAGCCAACCAGTGCACGTGACCACGCCAATGTATTCACATTAATTTCATTGTCAGTATGTTCATGCCACTCTATAAAATAATTCTAAAGATTAGTTAGCAATATTATTATTCATATTTTTCTGAACATTACATGGGAAATTAACTTAGCAAAGCCTAGAAACTTATAACTTCATAGCTCTTTTTTAAAAACTTACTCTGTCTCCTTTAGATGTCTACATCTTCTTATTAGTATCTTACTTCCCAGTACGAATACAAATGCACATAATCTCATGTCAACTTGAAGATTTATCAAAGTCCAGGGTGCAGTGTAGCCTTCCAATTATGCTTAATGGTATCTCCTTGTGTGCGTGGCCTCCTGCTATGGCGAGTTCTGGGAACCTCCTCCTCTCTCTCTCTCTGGCTTCGGCTTCCTGATGCCTGACCCTGGTGGCTGCAAGACCTCTGGAGATGTGCACACGGCCATTCGATGCACAAGACTTTGCACCCACCCACCTGCGACATTCCTGCCGTCAGCAACAGTGCATGTGGCTTCATGAGTCTGGAGAAGAACTTATGGGCTAGTATCAGATTGATGGACTTCAGTTGGACTGGGTTGGGATGTTTTCCTGATTCACAATTGCTTCTTGATAGAAAGCTTTTTCTTACACCTATATGAATGTCACTGGATTTGTTCTCTAGTCAACCTGGCCTTACACAATATGGTACCTAGGGAGTGGAATACTAGAGAAACAAATCATCAAGGCGGAGAGAGGATGCTTGCCTGACCTCTGCTTTCTGATAGTCTCTTCTCTTTGACTAGTTGGAGGTCAAATATAGTCCTGTATTTTACTTGTTCTCTTCTGGGAAGGACATGGGAAGTGAAGGTTCTGATGCCCAGAAGTGGTATTTGGTTATTTCTGTCTGAAATGTTGTAAAAATGAATGTGACAGGTGTAAATTTTGAGTTCAGGGGGCAAAAATACCCTTCGAACTTCTCTGAGGCCATGCTGGTTAGTCAAACTGGGTGACCAGAGGCCTGGTCCTAGCTTGGTGCCACCAGAGGCCTAAGACCATAATGCATGTGAATGGGATAGTTGAGATCAGAAAGGATTCAACTGGAATGTTTTCAGAATGTGTTTAGTATCTGACTGTATTAGGATTACATCGGTCTTTTGATCTATTTTTATTGCTGTAACGCATACTAGCAATGATTCGTGGAAAATACGAATAGAGCATCTGGCCACTGACACCTGTGGACCTCGTTCACAGGGAGTAGAGTTGCAAACACGAGCAGATTGCCTGGTCTCAAGTTTAAAGAGCTGTGGGAAGCTGAGCCTATGACATGACTTAGCACCGGGGGGGCGAAGGTGGGTGAGTATTTGTGACAGGGACTCTTGGTCAAAAGTCAAGGCAGCCCATGGGCACCTGAGTGAGGCCAAGTGAGGTGGCCCACAATGAGTTGACCAAATGAAGGAAAGATTTTTGAGCTTGTGAATTGGTGGGCATCTTCCTGCTGACTTGATGGATGGCCTGTCCTGGTTTGACTTTAACGATGGATGCAGACACGCAGGTGCCAACTAGAATGAGATTCTTCACATCAACGAAAATGCTTGTATCCTCGGAGTACTGGGTTCATAGACGGGGCAGTGGAGACATTGGACACGCGGAATGTGGAAGACAAAGGCATGAAGAAGGTGGCTTAGCGACATGGATGGCTGGGGGAAATGTTGATAGGATTATAGAATGATGATGGTGGTGTTCCCCTAATTGCAATGTTAGGCACAGGATATTTTTGTTTTGTTTACTTATAGAATTTTAATGGTCTACTTATAGTATTTAAACTGTTTTGTTTACTTATAGTATTTAAATGAGGCTGGCACATTTTGAGTAGTGTGCATTTTAGTTTGATACCGTCAGATACAACTATGATTTTGTGATTGTTTTGTTTAAAATTATCTATGGTCAAAGAGTTGTGGAAAGGCGTTAAGTTCATAAGGGGTGGTCTGTGCTAGTTACATAAGTTCATGTCAACTTGAAGATTTATAAAAGGACAGGAGTGGAGTCTAACTTGTCAATCGGGTCACAGCATGGTAGTACCTCCTTGTGGGCTTGGCCTTCTCATCTGGAAGGCCCTGGGAGCCTCTTCCTATCTCTCTGCCTTCATTCCTACTGCCTGACCCCGATGGCTGCAAGAGCTCCGGTGATGTGTACACAGCCATCAGATCCACATGACTTTGCACCCACTGGCCTGTGATATTCCTGCATTCGCCATTGTTTCATGTGGCTTTGTGAGCCTAAAGAGGAACTTATGGACTAGTGTAGGCCTTAGGAACTTGAGTTTGCCTTGGCTGGGATGTTTTCCTGATATATAATGCTTCTCGATAGAAAGCTCTTTCTTATACCTACATGAGTGTTACTGGGTTTGGTTCTTTAGTCAACCTGGTTTAACACGCTCACTTTCGTCTTTTTTTTTTTTTTTGGTAGAGCTCCTTAACTTTTCCTATTTATTCTGCTTAGCCTTATATATTATTCCCAAAATATATAAATGTAATGTATTTCAGGCTCCAAGAGATATACTTCTTTCAAGGAAACATTGGTAAAACAATATCCCTACCTTGCTTTCTCTGTCTAGTGAAAAAAAGTTTAAGCTGTACACTCTCCACGTGTCTATCCAAAATCATTCTTTACAAGGCTCTTTGTGAATTTTAAGATTACTTGACCCAGGAAGGGATTATTTGAAAATGACATATGCTACTCTAGGCAAGGGGAATTCTATGCAATTTATGATAAAGTAATTATACTATCATAAAAAGGAGATGTGTAATATGACCCATCAATAAAATATATTTATATATATGCAACAAAAATTTTAGGAGGGTTCTCGCTCTGATTTTTGGATTTCTCCATCTTAGAATTCTCTGAGAATTATTTCCTAGGTGTGGTACATTTCATTTTCCTTCAAGTCATTTGATTTCATTATAACTTAAGGTATATTCTCAGAGAAGATCTTACTCATTACTGTTCGTAGAGAGTAACTTATGGAATTATTTTCTGTTAAAATTCCCATAAGGCATACCTTAATGAATAATATCTGAAGGTCTTTTCCATATATATATATTTCAAATTGCTACTCACTTTGATTAAATTGGTTAGGCCCAGAATTGTTTTATTTGTAATTTTTGCTTTTATCTGTTTATCAATTTTATTTATTCATTTTACGTTAAAATATTTCCCAGTAGGCTAAAACTTTTAGACGATACTTTCTGATTGGAGCTACAAACCCCACAGTCAGCAGTTTGTATCCACCACTCAATCCCAGTGGGAAAGATGGAGAGACACCTCTGTCCCTCTGAAGGTTTACAGTCTGGGAAAAAGAGGGAAGTCCTGCTCTGTTCTACAAGATCACTATGAGTCTGAATCAACTTGAGGGCTGTGAGTTTGTAGGAGGGATTTATTTATTTATTTATTTATTTATTTATTTGTTTGTTTGTTTGCTTTGCTTTGCTTTGGTTATTTGAACCACAATTCATCCTGTTCCAGCTTTATCCTATTTCTTTTTTTCTATTCCAACAAGTAATTGCAGATCAGATCATTATGAACCATAATATTTTCATTAGCTGATTTAGCTTATTGCACTGTGAAGCACAGGGTCAGCAGTTCAAACTCACCAACCCTTCATGAAAGAAAAATGAGGCTTTCTGCTCCCAAGAAGAGTTACAACCTATACCATGTTCAACCTTCATTCTGGTTTCAGTAATTCCTCTCAGTTACCTTGGCCTTGGTCACTCCCTGCGACGGATGAATCCCTCAGGACCAGCGGTGGGAGTGGTGGCACCGGGAGGCAAGGGGGTGTAGAAAGAGAGAGACGGTCTTGGGGATGTATGGGGAACCTCCTCTCTGGGAGATGGGCAAAGGGAAGGTGGTTAAGGGGAGACGCCGGGCAGTGTAAGGTAAGATAAAATAATTATTTATAAACTATGAAGGGTTCAGGGGAAAGGGGGGCGTGACCAAGCCCGCCTGCTCACGTGAACACGCTCACCAGCGCACGTGACCCGACAAAGATCGCACGTGACCACGCCTACCGGTGCACGTGACCACGACCACCCACGCACGTGACCACGCCTACCAGCGCGCGTGCCCACGCCCACCCGCGCACGTGACCAAACCCACCCGCGCACGTGACCGCCCAAGCACAAGACCAAACTCACCCGCTCACGCGACCAATGGACCACTCCACGTGACCAGGCTCACCCGCGCACGTGACCACGCCCACCTGCTCACGTGACCCGCCAACCAGCGCACGTGACCACGCCCACCTGCGCGTGTGACCACGGGCGCCTGCGCACGTGACTACCCCACACTGTGCACGTGACTACGGGCACTTGCGCACGTGACCATGCCCACCCGCGCATGGGACCATGTCAACATCCGCCACTTGACCACGCCCACCTGCTCACGTGACCACACCCACCTGCGCACGTGACCACACTTACCGGTGCGCGTGACCATGCCTACCTACGCACGTGACCACGCCAACCTCCGCCCCTGACCACGCCCGCCTGCGCACGTGACCAAGCCAACCAGTGCACGTGACCACGCCAATGTATTCACATTAATTTCATTGTCAGTATGTTCATGCCACTCTATAAAATAATTCTAAAGATTAGTTAGCAATATTATTATTCATATTTTTCTGAACTTTACATGGGAAATTAACTTAGCAAAGCCTAGAAACTTATAACTTCATAGCTCTTTTTTAAAAACTTACTCTGTCTCCTTTAGATGTCTACATCTTCTTATTAGTATCTTACTTCCCAGTACGAATACAAATGCACATAATCTCATGTCAACTTGAAGATTTATCAAAGTCCAGGGTGCAGTGTAGCCTTCCAATTATGCTTAATGGTATCTCCTTGTGTGCGTGGCCTCCTGCTATGGCGAGTTCTGGAAACCTCCTCCTCTCTCTCTCTCTGGCTTCGGCTTCCTGATGCCTGACCCTGGTGGCTGCAAGACCTCTGGAGATGTGCACACGGCCATTCGATGCACAAGACTTTGCACCCACCCACCTGCGACATTCCTGCCATCAGCAACAGTGCATGTGGCTTCATGAGTCTGGAGAAGAACTTATGGGCTAGTATCAGATTGATGGACTTCAGTTGGACTGGGTTGGGATGTTTTCCTGATTCACAATTGCTTCTTGATAGAAAGCTTTTTCTTACACCTATATGAATGTCACTGGATTTGTTCTCTAGTCAACCTGGCCTTACACAATATGGTACCTAGGGAGTGGAATACTAGAGAAACAAATCATCAAGGCGGAGAGAGGATGCTTGCCTGACCTCTGCTTTCTGATAGTCTCTTCTCTTTGACTAGTTGGAGGTCAAATATAGTCCTGTATTTTACTTGTTCTCTTCTGGGAAGGACATGGGAAGTGAAGGTTCTGATGCCCAGAAGTGGTATTTGGTTATTTCTGTCTGAAATGTTGTAAAAATGAATGTGACAGGTGTAAATTTTGAGTTCAGGGGGCAAAAATACCCTTCGAACTTCTCTGAGGCCATGCTGGTTAGTCAAACTGGGTGACCAGAGGCCTGGTCCTAGCTTGGTGCCACAAGAGGCCTAAGACCATAATGCATGTGAATGGGATAGTTGAGATCAGAAAGGATTCAACTGGAATGTTTTCAGAATGTGTTTAGTATCTGACTGTATTAGGATTACATCGGTCTTTTGATCTATTTTTATTGCTGTAACGCATACTAGCAATGATTCGTGGAAAATACGAATAGAGCATCTGGCCACTGACACCTGTGGACCTCGTTCACAGGGAGTAGAGTTGCAAACACGAGCAGATTGCCTGGTCTCAAGTTTAAAGAGCTGTGGGAAGCTGAGCCTATGACATGACTTAGCACCGGGGGGGCGAAGGTGGGTGAGTATTTGTGACAGGGACTCTTGGTCAAAAGTCAAGGCAGCCCATGGGCACCTGAGTGAGGCCAAGTGAGGTGGGCCACAATGAGTTGACCAAATGAAGGAAAGATTTTTGAGCTTGTGAATTGGTGGGCATCTTCCTGCTGACTTGATGGATGGCCTGTCCTGGTTTGACTTTAACGATGGATGCAGACACGCAGGTGCCAACTAGAATGAGATTCTTCACATCAACGAAAATGCTTGTATCCTCGGAGTACTGGGTTCATAGACGGGGCAGTGGAGACATTGGACACGCGGAATGTGGAAGACAAAGGCATGAAGAAGGTGGCTTAGCGACATGGATGGCTGGGGGAAATGTTGATAGGATTATAGAATGATGATGGTGGTGTTCCCCTAATTGCAATGTTAGGCACAGGATATTTTTGTTTTGTTTACTTATAGAATTTTAATGGTCTACTTATAGTATTTAAACTTTTTTGTTTACTTATAGTATTTAAATGAGGCTGGCACATTTTGAGTAGTGTGCATTTTAGTTTGATACCGTCAGATACAACTATGATTTTGTGATTGTTTTGTTTAAAATTATCTATGGTCAAAGAGTTGTGGAAAGGCGTTAAGTTCATAAGGGGTGGTCTGTGCTAGTTACATAAGTTCGTGTCAACTTGAAGATTTATAAAAGGACAGGAGTGGAGTCTAACTTGTCAATCGGGTCACAGCATGGTAGTACCTCCTTGTGGGCTTGGCCTTCTCATCTGGAAGGCCCTGGGAGCCTCTTCCTATCTCTCTGCCTTCATTCCTACTGCCTGACCCCGATGGCTGCAAGAGCTCCGGTGATGTGTACACAGCCATCAGATCCACACGACTTTGCACCCACTGGCCTGTGATATTCCTGCATTCGCCATTGTTTCATGTGGCTTTGTGAGCCTAAAGAGGAACTTATGGACTAGTGTAGGCCTTAGGAACTTGAGTTTGCCTTGGCTGGGATGTTTTCCTGATATATAATGCTTCTCGATAGAAAGCTCTTTCTTATACCTACATGAGTGTTACTGGGTTTGGTTCTCTAGTCAACCTGGCTTAACACGCTCACTTTCATCTTTTTTTTTTTTTTTTGGTAGAGCTCCTTAAATTTTCCTATTTATTCTGCTTAGCCTTATATATTATTCCCAAAATATATAAATGTAATGTATTTCAGGCTCCAAGAGATATACTTCTTTCAAGGAAACATTGGTAAAACAATATCCCTACCTTGCTTTCTCTGTCTAGTGAAAAAAAAGTTTAAGCTGTGCACTCTCCACGTGTCTATCCAAAATCATTCTTTACAAGGCTCTTTGTGAATTTTAAGATTACTTGACCCAGGAAGGGATTATTTGAAAATGACATATGCTACTCTAGGCAAGGGGAATTCTATGCAATTTATGATAAAGTAATTATACTATCATACAAATGAGATGTGTAATATGACCCATCAATAAAATATATTTATATATATGCAACAAAAATTTTAGGAGGGTTCTCGCTCTGATTTTTGGATTTCTCCATCTTAGAATTCTCTGAGAATTATTTCGTAGGTGTGGTACATTTCATTTTCCTTCAAGTCATGTGATTTCATTATAACTTAAGGTATATTCTCAGAGAAGATCTTACTCATTACTGTTCATAGAGAGTAACTTATGGAATTATTTTCAGTTAAAATTCCCATACGGCATACCTTAATGAATAATATCTGAAGGTCTTTTCCATATATATATATATATTTCAAATTGCTGCTCACTTTGATTAAATTGGTTAGGCCCAGAATTGTTTTATTTGTAATTTTTGCTTTTATCTGTTTATCAATTTTATTTATTTATTTTACGTTAAAATATTTCCCAGTAGGCTAAAACTTTTAGACGATACTTTCTGATTGGAGCTACAAACCCCACAGTCAGCAGTTTGTATCCACCACTCAATCCCAGTGGGAAAGATGGAGAGACACCTCTGTCCCTCTGAAGGTTTACAGTCTGGGAAAAAGAGGGAAGTCCTGCTCTGTTCTACAAGATCCCTATGAGTCTGAATCAACTTGAGGGCTGTGAGTTTGTAGGAGGGATTTTTTATTTATTTGTTTGTTTGTTTGTTTGTTTGTTTGTTTGCTTTGCTTTGGTTATTTGAACCACAATTCATCCTGTTCCAGCTTTATCCTATTTCTTTTTTTCTATTCCAACAAGTAATTGCAGATCAGATCATTATGAACCATAATATTTTCATTAGCTGATTTAGCTTATTGCACTGTGAAGCACAGGGTCAGCAGTTCAACCTCACCAACCCTTCATGAAAGAAAAATGAGGCTTTCTGCTCCCATGAAGAGTTACATCCTATACCATGTTCAACCTTCATTCTGGTTTCAGTAATTCCTCTCAGTTACCTTGGCCTTGGTCACTCCCTGCGACGGATGAATCCCTCAGGACCAGCTGTGGGAGTGGCGACACCGGGAGGCAAGGGGGTGTAGAAAGAGAGAGCCGGTCTTGGGGATGTATGGGGAACCTCCTCTCTGGGAGATGGGCAAAGGGAAGGTGGGTGAGGGGAGACGCCGGGCAGTGTAAGGTAAGATAAAATAATTATTTATAAACTATTAAGGGTTCAGGGGAAAGGGGGGCTTGACCAAGCCCGCCTGCTCACGTGACCACGCTCACCTGCGCACGTGACCCGACAAAGATCGCACATAACCACGCCTACCGGTGCACGTGACCGCGCCCACCCGCGCACGTGACCACGCCTACCAGCGCGCGTGACCACGCGCACCCGCGCACGTGACCAAACACACACGCGCACACGACCGCCCAAACACGTGACCAAACTCACCCGCTCACGCAACCAATGGACCACTCCACGTGACCAGGCTCACCCGCGCACGTGACCACGCCCACCTGCTCACGTGACCCGCCAACCAGCGCACGTGACCACGCCCACCTGCGCGCGTGACCACGGGCGCCTGCGCACGTGACTACCCCACACTGTGCACGTGACTACGGGCACTTGCGCACGTGACCATGCCCACCCGCGCATGGGACCATGTCAACATCCGCCACTTGACCACGCCCACCTACTCACGTGACCACACCCACCTGCGCACGTGACCACACCTACCGGTGCGCGTGACCATGCCTACCTACGCACGTGACCACGCCAACCTCCCCCTGATCACGCCCGCCTGCGCACGTGACCAAGCCAACCAGTGCACGTGACCACGCCAATGTATTCACATTAATTTCATTGTCAGTATGTTCATGCCACTCTATAAAATAATTCTAAAGATTAGTTAGCAATATTATTATTCATATTTTTCTGAACATTACATGGGAAATTAACTTAGCAAAGCCTAGAAACTTATAACTTCATAGCTCTTTTTTAAAAACTTACTCTGTCTCCTTTAGATGTCTACATCTTCTTATTAGTATCTTACTTCCCAGTACGAATACAAATGCACATAATCTCATGTCAACTTGAAGATTTATCAAAGTCCAGGGTGCAGTGTAGCCTTCCAATTATGCTTAATGGTATCTCCTTGTGTGCGTGGCCTCCTGCTATGGCGAGTTCTGGGAACCTCCTCCTCTCTCTCTCTCTGGCTTCGGCTTCCTGATGCCTGACCCTGGTGGCTGCAAGACCTCTGGAGATGTGCACACGGCCATTCGATGCACAAGACTTTGCACCCACCCACCTGCGACATTCCTGCCGTCAGCAACAGTGCATGTGGCTTCATGAGTCTGGAGAAGAACTTATGGGCTAGTATCAGATTGATGGACTTCAGTTGGACTGGGTTGGGATGTTTTCCTGATTCACAATTGCTTCTTGATAGAAAGCTTTTTCTTACACCTATATGAATGTCACTGGATTTGTTTCTCTAGTCAACCTGGCCTTACACAATATGGTACCTAAGGAGTGGAATACTAGAGAAACAAATCATGAAGGCGGAGAGAGGATGCTTGCCTGACCTCTGCTTTCTGATAGTCTTTTCTCTTTGATAAGTTGGAGGTCAAATATAGTCCTGTATTTTACTTGTTCTCTTCTGGGAAGGACATGGGAAGTGAAGGTTCTGATGCCCAGAAGTGGTATTTGGTTATTTCTGTCTGAAATTTTGTAAAAATGAATGTGACAGGTGTAAATTTTGAGTTCAGGGGGCAAAAATACCCTTCGAACTTCTCTGAGGCCATGCTGGTTAGTCAAACTGGGTGACCAGAGGCCTGGTCCTAGCTTGGTGCCACCAGAGGCCTAAGACCATAATGCATGTGAATGGGATAGTTGAGATCAGAAAGGATTCAACTGGAATGTTTTCAGAATGTGTTTAGTATCTGACTGTATTAGGATTACATCGGTCTTTTCGATCTATTTTTATTGCTATAACGCATACTAGCAATGATTCGTGGAAAATACGAATAGAGCATCTGGCCACGGACACCTGTGGACCTCGTTCACAGGGAGTAGAATTGCAAACACGAGCAGATTGCCTGGTCTCAAGTTTAAAGAGCTGTGGGAAGCTGAGCCTATGACATGACTTAGCACCGGGGGGGCCGAAGGTGGGTGAGTATTTGTGACAGGGACTCTTGGTCAAAAGTCAAGGCAGCCCATGGGCACCTGAGTGAGGCCAAGTGAGGTGGCCCACAATGAGTTGACCAAATGAAGGAAAGATTTTTGAGCTTGTGAATTGGTGGGCATCTTCCTGCTGACTTGATGGATGGCCTGTCCTAGTTTGATTTAACGATGGATGCAGACACGCAGGTGCCAACTAGAATGAGATTCTTCCCATCAACGAAAATGCTTGTATCCTCAGAGTACTGGGTTGATAGATGGGGCAGTGGAGACATTGGACACGCGGAATGTGGAAGACAAAGGCATGAAGAAGGTGGCTTAGCGACATGGATGGCTGGGGGAAATGTTGATAGGATTATAGAATGATGATGGTGGTGTTCCCCAAATTGCAATGTTAGGCACAGGATATTTTTGTTTTGTTTACTTATAGAATTTTAATGGTCTACTTATAGTATTTAAACTGTTTTGTTTACTTATAGTATTTAAATGAGGCTGGCACATTTTGAGTAGTGTGCATTTTAGTTTGATACCGTCAGATACAACTATGATTTTGTGATTGTTTTGTTTAAAATTATCTATGGTCAAAGAGTTGTGGAAAGGCGTTAAGTTCATAAGGGGTGGTCTGTGCTAGTTACATAAGTTCGTGTCAACTTGAAGATTTATAAAGGACAGGAGTGGAGTCTAACTTGTCAATCGTGTCACAGCATGGTGGTACCTCCTTGTGGGCTTAGCCTTCTCATCTGGAAGGCCCTGGGAGCCTCTTCCTATCTCTCTGCCTTCATTCCTGCTGCCTGACCCCGATGGCTGCAAGAGCTCCGGTGATGTGTACATAGCCATCATATCCACACGACTTTGCACCCACTG
The DNA here is from genome assembly GCF_050624435.1 of Tenrec ecaudatus. Taxonomy (NCBI): domain Eukaryota; kingdom Metazoa; phylum Chordata; class Mammalia; order Afrosoricida; family Tenrecidae; genus Tenrec; species Tenrec ecaudatus. The sequence continues at coordinate 127,374,053 of NC_134543.1, forward strand.
GCCTGTGATATTCCTGCATTCGCCATTGTTTCATGTGGCTTTGTGAGCCTAAAGAGGAACTTATGGACTAGTGTAGGCCTTAGGAACTTGAGTTTGCCTTGGCTGGGATGTTTTCCTGATATATAATGCTTCTCGATAGAAAGCTCTTTCTTATACCTACATGAGTGTTACTGGGTTTGGTTCTCTAGTCAACCTGGCTTAACATGCTCACTTTCATCTTTTTTTTTTTTTTTGGTAGAGCTCCTTAACTTTTCCTATTTATTCTGCTTAGCCTTATATATTATTCCCAAAATATATAAATGTAATGTATTTCAGGCTCCAAGAGATATACTTCTTTCAAGGAAACATTGGTAAAACAATATCCCTACCTTGCTTTCTCTGTCTAGTGAAAAAAAAGTTTAAGCTGTGCACTCTCCACGTGTCTATCCAAAATCATTCTTTACAAGGCTCTTTGTGAATTTTAAGATTACTTGACCCAGGAAGGGATTATTTGTAAATGACATATGCTACTCTAGGCAAGGGGAATTCTATGCAATTTATGATAAAGTAATTATACTATCATACAAATGAGATGTGTAATATGACCCATCAATAAAATATATTTATATATATGCAACAAAAATTTTAGGAGGGTTCTCGCTCTGATTTTTGGATTTCTCCATCTTAGAATTCTCTGAGAATTATTTCGTAGGTGTGGTACATTTCATTTTCCTTCAAGTCATGTGATTTCATTATAACTTAAGGTATATTCTCAGAGAAGATCTTACTCATTACTGTTCATAGAGAGTAACTTATGGAATTATTTTCAGTTAAAATTCCCATACGGCATACCTTAATGAATAATATCTGAAGGTCTTTTCCATATATATATATATTTCAAATTGCTGCTCACTTTGATTAAATTGGTTAGGCCCAGAATTGTTTTATTTGTAATTTTTGCTTTTATCTGTTTATCAATTTTATTTATTTATTTTACGTTAAAATATTTCCCAGTAGGCTAAAACTTTTAGACGATACTTTCTGATTGGAGCTACAAACCTCACAGTCAGCAGTTTGTATCCACCACTCAATCCCAGTGGGAAAGATGGAGAGACACCTCTGTCCCTCTGAAGGTTTACAGTCTGGGAAAAAGAGGGAAGTCCTGCTCTGTTCTACAAGATCACTATGAGTCTGAATCAACTTGAGGGCTGTGAGTTTGTAGGAGGGATTTATTTATTTATTTATTTGTTTGTTTGTTTGTTTGTTTGTTTGTTTGCTTTGCTTTGCTTTGGTTATTTGAACCACAATTCATCCTGTTCCAGCTTTATCCTATTTCTTTTTTTCTATTCCAACAAGTAATTGCAGATCAGATCATTATGAACCATAATATTTTCATTAGCTGATTTAGCTTATTGCACTGTGAAGCACAGGGTCAGCAGTTCAAACTCACCAACCCTTCATGAAAGAAAAATGAGGCTTTCTGCTCCCATGAAGAGTTACATCCTATACCATGTTCAACCTTCATTCTGGTTTCAGTAATTCCTCTCAGTTACCTTGGCCTTGGTCACTCCCTGCGACGGATGAATCCCTCAGGACCAGCTGTGGGAGTGGCGACACCGGGAGGCAAGGGGGTGTAGAAAGAGAGAGCCGGTCTTGGGGATGTATGGGGAACCTCCTCTCTGGGAGATGGGCAAAGGGAAGGTGGGTGAGGGGAGACGCCGGGCAGTGTAAGGTAAGATAAAATAATTATTTATAAACTATTAAGGGTTCAGGGGAAAGGGGGGCTTGACCAAGCCCGCCTGCTCACGTGACCACGCTCACCTGCGCACGTGACCCGACAAAGATCGCACGTAACCACGCCTACCGGTGCACGTGACCGCGCCCACCCGCGCACGTGACCACGCCTACCAGCGCGCGTGACCACGCGCACCCGCGCACGTGACCAAACCCACACGCGCACGTGACCGCCCAAACACGTGACCAAACTCACCCGCTCACGCGACCAATGGACCACTCCACGTCACCAGGCTCACCGGTGCACGTGACCACGCCCACCTGCTCACGTGACCCGCCAACCAGCGCACGTGACCACGCCCACCTGCGCGCGTGACGACGGGCGCCTGCGCACGTGACTACCCCACACTTTGCACGTGACTACGGGCACTTGCGCACGTGACCATACCCACCCGCGCATGGGACCATGTCAACATCCGCCACTTGACCACGCCCACCTGCTCACGTGACCACACCCACCTGCGCACGTGACCACACCTACCGGTGCGCGTGACCATGCCTACCTACGCACGTGACCACGCCAACCTCCGCCCCTGACCACGCCCGCCTGCGCACGTGACCAAGCCAACCAGTGCACGTGACCACGCCAATGTATTCACATTAATTTCATTGTCAGTATGTTCATGCCACTCTATAAAATAATTCTAAAGATTAGTTAGCAATATTATTATTCATATTTTTCTGAACATTACATGGGAAATTAACTTAGCAAAGCCTAGAAACTTATAACTTCATAGCTCTTTTTTAAAAACTTACTCTGTCTCCATTAGATGTCTACATCTTCTTATTAGTATCTTACTTCCCAGTACGAATACAAATGCACATAATCTCATGTCAACTTGAAGATTTATCAAAGTCCAGGGTGCAGTGTAGCCTTCCAATTATGCTTAATGGTATCTCCTTGTGTGCGTGGCCTCCTGCTATGGCGAGTTCTGGGAACCTCCTCCTCTCTCTCTCTCTGGCTTCGGCTTCCTGATGCCTGACCCTGGTGGCTGCAAGACCTCTGGAGATGTGCACACGGCCATTCGATGCACAAGACTTTGCACCCACCCACCTGCGACATTCCTGCCGTCAGCAACAGTGCATGTGGCTTCATGAGTCTGGAGAAGAACTTATGGGCTAGTATCAGATTGATGGACTTCAGTTGGACTGGGTTGGGATGTTTTCCTGATTCACAATTGCTTCTTGATAGAAAGCTTTTTCTTACACCTATATGAATGTCACTGGATTTGTTCTCTAGACAACCTGGCCTTACACAATATGGTACCTAGGGAGTGGAATACTAGAGAAACAAATCATCAAGGCAGAGAGAGGATGCTTGCCTGACCTCTGCTTTCTGATAGTCTCTTCTCTTTGACTAGTTGGAGGTCAAATATAGTCCTGTATTTTACTTGTTCTCTTCTGGGAAGGACATGGGAAGTGAAGGTTCTGATGCCCAGAAGTGGTATTTGGTTATTTCTGTCTGAAATGTTGTAAAAATGAATGTGACAGATGTAAATTTTGAGTTCAGGGGGCAAAAATACCCTTCGAACTTCTCTGAGGCCATGCTGGTTAGTCAAACTGGGTGACCAGAGGCCTGGTCCTAGCTTGGTGCCACAAGAGGCCTAAGACCATAATGCATGTGAATGGGATAGTTGAGATCAGAAAGGATTCAACTGGAATGTTTTCAGAATGTGTTTAGTATCTGACTGTATTAGGATTACATCGGTCTTTTGATCTATTTTTATTGCTGTAACGCATACTAGCAATGATTCGTGGAAAATACGAATAGAGCATCTGGCCACTGACACCTGTGGACCTCGTTCACAGGGAGTAGAGTTGCAAACACGAGCAGATTGCCTGGTCTCAAGTTTAAAGAGCTGTGGGAAGCTGAGCCTATGATATGACTTAGCACCGGGGGGGCGAAGGTGGGTGAGTATTTGTGACAGGGACTCTTGGTCAAAAGTCAAGACAGCCCATGGGCACCTGAGTGAGGCCAAGTGAGGTGGCCCACAATGAGTTGACCAAATGAAGGAAAGATTTTTGAGCTTGTGAATTGGTGGGCATCTTCCTGCTGACTTGATAGATGGCCTGTCCTGGTTTGACTTTAACGATGGATGCAGACACGCAGGTGCCAACTAGAATGAGATTCTTCACATCAACGAAAATGCTTGTATCCTCGGAGTACTGGGTTCATAGACGGGGCAGTGGAGACATTGGACACGCGGAATGTGGAAGACAAAGGCATGAAGAAGGTGGCTTAGCGACATGGATGGCTGGGGGAAATGTTGATAGGATTATAGAATGATGATGGAGGTGTTCCCCTAATTGCAATGTTAGGCACAGGATATTTTTGTTTTGTTTACTTATAGAATTTTAATGGTCTACTTATAGTATTTAAACTGTTTTGTTTACTTATAGTATTTAAATGAGGCTGGCACATTTTGAGTAGTGTGCATTTTAATTTGATACCGTGAGATACAACTATGATTTTGTGATTGTTTTGTTTAAAATTATCTATGGTCAAAGAGTTGTGGAAAGGCGTTAAGTTCATAAGGGGTGGTCTGTGCTAGTTACATAAGTTCATGTCAACTTGAAGATTTATAAAAGGACAGGAGTGGAGTCTAACTTGTCAATCGGGTCACAGCATGGTAGTACCTCCCTGTGGGCTTGGCCTTCTCATCTGGAAGGCCCTGGGAGCCTCTTCCTATCTCTCTGCCTTCATTCCTACTGCCTGACCCCGATGGCTGCAAGAGCTCCGGTGATGTGTACACAGCCATCAGATCCACACGACTTTGCACCCACTGGCCTGTGATATTCCTGCATTCGCCATTGTTTCATGTGGCTTTGTGAGCCTAAAGAGGAACTTATGGACTAGTGTAGGCCTTAGGAACTTGAGTTTGCCTTGGCTGGGATGTTTTCCTGATATATAATGCTTCTCGATAGAAAGCTCTTTCTTATACCTACATGAGTGTTACTGGGTTTGGTTCTCTAGTCAACCTGGCTTAACACGCTCACTTTCATCTTTTTTTTTTTTTTGGTAGAGCTCCTTAACTTTTCCTATTTATTCTGCTTAGCCTTATATATTATTCCCAAAATATATAAATGTAATGTATTTCAGGCTCCAAGAGATATACTTCTTTCAAGGAAACATTGGTAAAACAATATCCCTACCTTGCTTTCTCTGTCTAGTGAAAAAAAAGTTTAAGCTGTGCACTCTCCACGTGTCTATCCAAAATCATTCTTTACAAGGCTCTTTGTGAATTTTAAGATTACTTGACCCAGGAAGGGATTATTTGAAAATGACATATGCTACTCTAGGCAAGGGGAATTCTATGCAATTTATGATAAAGTAATTATACTATCATACAAATGAGATGTGTAATATGACCCATCAATAAAATATATTTATATATATGCAACAAAAATTTTAGGAGGGTTCTCGCTCTGATTTTTGGATTTCTCCATCTTAGAATTCTCTGAGAATTATTTCGTAGGTGTGGTACATTTCATTTTCCTTCAAGTCATGTGATTTCATTATAACTTAAGGTATATTCTCAGAGAAGATCTTACTCATTACTGTTCGTAGAGAGTAACTTATGGAATTATTTTCAGTTAAAATTCCCATACGGCATACCTTAATGAATAATATCTGAAGGTCTTTTCCATATATATATATATTTCAAATTGCTGCTCACTTTGATTAAATTGGTTAGGCCCAGAATTGTTTTATTTGTAATTTTTGCTTTTATCTGTTTATCAATTTTATTTATTTATTTTACGTTAAAATATTTCCCAGTAGGCTAAAACTTTTAGACGATACTTTCTGATTGGAGCTACAAACCCCACAGTCAGCAGTTTGTATCCACCACTCAATCCCAGTGGGAAAGATGGAGAGACACCTCTGTCCCTCTGAAGGTTTACAGTCTGGGAAAAAGAGGGAAGTCCTGCTCTGTTCTACAAGATCACTATGAGTCTGAATCAACTTGAGGGCTGTGAGTTTGTAGGAGGGATTTATTTATTTATTTATTTGTTTGTTTGTTTGTTTGTTTGCTTTGCTTTGCTTTGGTTATTTGAACCACAATTCATCCTGTTCCAGCTTTATCCTATTTCTTTTTTTCTATTCCAACAAGTAATTGCAGATCAGATCATTATGAACCATAATATTTTCATTAGCTGATTTAGCTTATTGCACTGTGAAGCACAGGGTCAGCAGTTCAAACTCACCAACCCTTCATGAAAGAAAAATGAGGCTTTCTGCTCCCATGAAGAGTTACATCCTATACCATGTTCAACCTTCATTCTGGTTTCAGTAATTCCTCTCAGTTACCTTGGCCTTGGTCACTCCCTGCGACGGATGAATCCCTCAGGACCAGCTGTGGGAGTGGCGACACCGGGAGGCAAGGGGGTGTAGAAAGAGAGAGCCGGTCTTGGGGATGTATGGGGAACCTCCTCTCTGGGAGATGGGCAAAGGGAAGGTGGGTGAGGGGAGACGCCGGGCAGTGTAAGGTAAGATAAAATAATTATTTATAAACTATTAAGGGTTCAGGGGAAAGGGGGGCTTGACCAAGCCCGCCTGCTCACGTGACCACGCTCACCTGCGCACGTGACCCGACAAAGATCGCACATAACCACGCCTACCGGTGCACGTGACCGCGCCCACCCGCGCACGTGACCACGCCTACCAGCGCGCGTGACCACGCGCACCCGCGCACGTGACCAAACCCACACGCGCACGTGACCGCCCAAACACGTGACCAAACTCACCCGCTCACGCGACCAATGGACCACTCCACGTGACCAGGCTCACCGGTGCACGTGACCACGCCCACCTGCTCACGTGACCCGCCAACCAGCGCACGTGACCACGCCCACCTGTGCGCGTGACCACGGGCGCCTGCGCACGTGACTACCCCACACTGTGCACGTGACTACAGGCACTTGCGCACGTGACCATGCCCACCCGCGCATGGGACCATGTCAACATCCGCCACTTGACCACGCCCACCTGCTCACGTGACCACACCCACCTGCGCACGTGGCCACACCTACCGGTGCGCGTGACCATGCCTACCTACGCACGTGACCACGCCAACCTCCGCCCCTGACCACGCCCGCCTGCGCACGTGACCAAGCCAACCAGTGCACGTGACCACGCCAATGTATTCACATTAATTTCATTGTCAGTATGTTCATGCCACTCTATAAAATAATTCTAAAGATTAGTTAGCAATATTATTATTCATATTTTTCTGAACATTACATGGGAAATTAACTTAGCAAAGCCTAGAAACTTATAACTTCATAGCTCTTTTTTAAAAACTTACTCTGTCTCCTTTAGATGTCTACATCTTCTTATTAGTATCTTACTTCCCAGTACGAATACAAATGCACATAATCTCATGTCAACTTGAAGATTTATCAAAGTCCAGGGTGCAGTGTAGCCTTCCAATTATGCCTAATGGTATCTCCTTGTGTGCGTGGCTCCTGCTACGGCGAGTTCTGGGAACCTCCTCCTCTCCCTGTCTCTCTGGCTTCGGCTTCCTGATGCCTGACCCTGGTGGCTGCAAGACCTCTGGAGATGTGCACACGGCCATTCGATGCACAAGACTTTGCACCCACCCAGCTGCGACATTCCTGCCGTCAGCAACAGTGCATGTGGCTTCATGAGTCTGGAGAAGAACTTATGGGCTAGTATCAGATTGATGGACTTCAGTTGGACTGGGTTGGGATGTTTTCCTGATTCACAATTGCTTCTTGATAGAAAGCTTTTTCTTACACCTATATGAATGTCACTGGATTTGTTTCTCTAGTCAACCTGGCCTTACACAATATGGTACCTAAGGAGTGGAATACTAGAGAAACAAATCATGAAGGCGGAGAGAGGATGCTTGCCTGACCTCTGCTTTCTGATAGTCTTTTCTCTTTGACTAGTTGGAGGTCAAATATAGTCCTGTATTTTACTTGTTCTCTTCTGGGAAGGACATGGGAAGTGAAGGTTCTGATGCCCAGAAGTGGTATTTGGTTATTTCTGTCTGAAATTTTGTAAAAATGAATGTGACAGGTGTAAATTTTGAGTTCAGGGGGCAAAAATACCCTTCGAACTTCTCTGAGGCCATGCTGGTTAGTCCAACTGGGTGACCAGAGGCCTGGTCCTAGCTTGGTGCCACTAGAGGCCTAAGACCATAATGCATGTGAATGGGATAGTTGAGATCAGAAAGGATTCAACTGGAATGTTTTCAGAATGTGTTTAGTATCTGACTGTATTAGGATTACATCGGTCTTTTCGATCTATTTTTATTGCTATAACACATACTAGCAATGATTCGTGGAAAATACGAATAGAGCATCTGGCCACTGACACCTGTGGACCTCGTTCACAGGGAGTAGAATTGCAAACACGAGCAGATTGCCTGGTCTCAAGTTTAAAGAGCTGTGGGAAGCTGAGCCTATGACATGACTTAGCACCGGGGGGGCGAAGGTGGGTGAGTATTTGTGACAGGGACTCTTGGTCAAAAGTCAAGGCAGCCCATGGGCACCTGAGTGAGGCCAAGTGAGGTGGCCCACAATGAGTTGACCAAATGAAGGAAAGATTTTTGAGCTTGTGAATTGGTGGGCATCTTCCTGCTGACTTGATGGATGGCCTGTCCTGGTTTGACTTTAACGATGGATGCAGACACGCAGGTGCCAACTAGAATGAGATTCTTCACATCAACGAAAATGCTTGTATCCTCGGAGTACTGGGTTCATAGACGGGGCAGTGGAGACATTGGACACGCGGAATGTGGAAGACAAAGGCATGAAGAAGGTGGCTTAGCGACATGGATGGCTGGGGGAAATGTTGATAGGATTATAGAATGATGATGGAGGTGTTCCCCTAATTGCAATGTTAGGCACAGGATATTTTTGTTTTGTTTACTTATAGAATTTTAATGGTCTACTTATAGTATTTAAACTGTTTTGTTTACTTATAGTATTTAAATGAGGCTGGCACATTTTGAGTAGTGTGCATTTTAATTTGATACCGTCAGATACAACTATGATTTTGTGATTGTTTTGTTTAAAATTATCTATGGTCAAAGAGTTGTGGAAAGGCGTTAAGTTCATAAGGGGTGGTCTGTGCTAGTTACATAAGTTCGTGTCAACTTGAAGATTTATAAAAGGACAGGAGTGGAGTCTAACTTGTCAATCGGGTCACAGCATGGTAGTACCTCCCTGTGGGCTTGGCCTTCTCATCTGGAAGGCCCTGGGAGCCTCTTCCTATCTCTCTGCCTTCATTCCTACTGCCTGACCCCGATGGCTGCAAGAGCTCCGGTGATGTGTACACAGCCATCATATCCACACGACTTTGCACCCACTGGCCTGTGATATTCCTGCATTCGCCATTGTTTCATGTGGCTTTGTGAGCCTAAAGAGGAACTTATGGACTAGTGTAGGCCTTAGGAACTTGAGTTTGCCTTGGCTGGGATGTTTTCCTGATATATAATGCTTCTCGATAGAAAGCTCTTTCTTATACCTACATGAGTGTTACTGGGTTTGGTTCTCTAGTCAACCTGGCTTAACACGCTCACTTTCATCTTTTTTTTTTTTTTGGTAGAGCTCCTTAACTTTTCCTATTTATTCTGCTTAGCCTTATATATTATTCCCAAAATATATAAATGTAATGTATTTCAGGCTCCAAGAGATATACTTCTTTCAAGGAAACATTGGTAAAACAATATCCCTACCTTGCTTTCTCTGTCTAGTGAAAAAAAAGTTTAAGCTGTGCACTCTCCACGTGTCTATCCAAAATCATTCTTTACAAGGCTCTTTGTGAATTTTAAGATTACTTGACCCAGGAAGGGATTATTTGAAAATGACATATGCTACTCTAGGCAAGGGGAATTCTATGCAATTTATGATAAAGTAATTATACTATCATACAAATGAGATGTGTAATATGACCCATCAATAAAATATATTTATATATATGCAACAAAAATTTTAGGAGGGTTCTCGCTCTGATTTTTGGATTTCTCCATCTTAGAATTCTCTGAGAATTATTTCGTAGGTGTGGTACATTTCATTTTCCTTCAAGTCATGTGATTTCATTATAACTTAAGGTATATTCTCAGAGAAGATCTTACTCATTACTGTTCGTAGAGAGTAACTTATGGAATTATTTTCAGTTAAAATTCCCATACGGCATACCTTAATGAATAATATCTGAAGGTCTTTTCCATATATATATATATTTCAAATTGCTGCTCACTTTGATTAAATTGGTTAGGCCCAGAATTGTTTTATTTGTAATTTTTGCTTTTATCTGTTTATCAATTTTATTTATTTATTTTACGTTAAAATATTTCCCAGTAGGCTAAAACTTTTAGACGATACTTTCTGATTGGAGCTACAAACCCCACAGTCAGCAGTTTGTATCCACCACTCAATCCCAGTGGGAAAGATGGAGAGACACCTCTGTCCCTCTGAAGGTTTACAGTCTGGGAAAAAGAGGGAAGTCCTGCTCTGTTCTACAAGATCACTATGAGTCTGAATCAACTTGAGGGCTGTGAGTTTGTAGGAGGGATTTATTTATTTATTTATTTGTTTGTTTGTTTGTTTGTTTGCTTTGCTTTGCTTTGGTTATTTGAACCACAATTCATCCTGTTCCAGCTTTATCCTATTTCTTTTTTTCTATTCCAACAAGTAATTGCAGATCAGATCATTATGAACCATAATATTTTCATTAGCTGATTTAGCTTATTGCACTGTGAAGCACAGGGTCAGCAGTTCAAACTCACCAACCCTTCATGAAAGAAAAATGAGGCTTTCTGCTCCCATGAAGAGTTACATCCTATACCATGTTCAACCTTCATTCTGGTTTCAGTAATTCCTCTCAGTTACCTTGGCCTTGGTCACTCCCTGCGACGGATGAATCCCTCAGGACCAGCTGTGGGAGTGGCGACACCGGGAGGCAAGGGGGTGTAGAAAGAGAGAGCCGGTCTTGGGGATGTATGGGGAACCTCCTCTCTGGGAGATGGGCAAAGGGAAGGTGGGTGAGGGGAGACGCCGGGCAGTGTAAGGTAAGATAAAATAATTATTTATAAACTATTAAGGGTTCAGGGGAAAGGGGGGCTTGACCAAGCCCGCCTGCTCACGTGACCACGCTCACCTGCGCACGTGACCCGACAAAGATCGCACGTAACCACGCCTACCGGTGCACGTGACCGCGCCCACCCGCGCACGTGACCACGCCTACCAGCGCGCGTGACCACGCGCACCCGCGCACGTGACCAAACCCACACGCGCACGTGACCGCCCAAACACGTGACCAAACTCACCCGCTCACGCGACCAATGGACCACTCCACGTGACCAGGCTCACCGGTGCACGTGACCACGCCCACCTGCTCACGTGACCCGCCAACCAGCGCACGTGACCACGCCCACCTGTGCGCGTGACCACGGGCGCCTGCGCACGTGACTACCCCACACTGTGCACGTGACTACAGGCACTTGCGCACGTGACCATACCCACCCGCGCATGGGACCATGTCAACATCCGCCACTTGACCACGCCCACCTGCTCACGTGACCACACCCACCTGCGCACGTGGCCACACCTACCGGTGCGCGTGACCATGCCTACCTACGCACGTGACCACGCCAACCTCCGCCCCTGACCACGCCCGCCTGCGCACGTGACCAAGCCAACCAGTGCACGTGACCACGCCAATGTATTCACATTAATTTCATTGTCAGTATGTTCATGCCACTCTATAAAATAATTCTAAAGATTAGTTAGCAATATTATTATTCATATTTTTCTGAACATTACATGGGAAATTAACTTAGCAAAGCCTAGAAACTTATAACTTCATAGCTCTTTTTTAAAAACTTACTCTGTCTCCTTTAGATGTCTACATCTTCTTATTAGTATCTTACTTCCCAGTACGAATACAAATGCACATAATCTCATGTCAACTTGAAGATTTATCAAAGTCCAGGGTGCAGTGTAGCCTTCCAATTATGCCTAATGGTATCTCCTTGTGTGCGTGGCTCCTGCTACGGCGAGTTCTGGGAACCTCCTCCTCTCCCTCTCTCTCTGGCTTCGGCTTCCTGATGCCTGACCCTGGTGGCTGCAAGACCTCTGGAGATGTGCACACGGCCATTCGATGCACAAGACTTTGCACCCACCCAGCTGCGACATTCATGCCGTCAGCAACAGTGCATGTGGCTTCATGAGTCTGGAGAAGAACTTATGGGCTAGTATCAGATTGATGGACTTCAGTTGGACTGGGTTGGGATGTTTTCCTGATTCACAATTGCTTCTTGATAGAAAGCTTTTTCTTACACCTATATGAATGTCACTGGATTTGTTTCTCTAGTCAACCTGGCCTTACACAATATGGTACCTAAGGAGTGGAATACTAGAGAAACAAATCATGAAGGCGGAGAGAGGATGCTTGCCTGACCTCTGCTTTCTGATAGTCTTTTCTCTTTGACTAGTTGGAGGTCAAATATAGTCCTGTATTTTACTTGTTCTCTTCTGGGAAGGACATGGGAAGTGAAGGTTCTGATGCCCAGAAGTGGTATTTGGTTATTTCTGTCTGAAATTTTGTAAAAATGAATGTGACAGGTGTAAATTTTGAGTTCAGGGGGCAAAAATACCCTTCGAACTTCTCTGAGGCCATGCTGGTTAGTCCAACTGGGTGACCAGAGGCCTGGTCCTAGCTTGGTGCCACTAGAGGCCTAAGACCATAATGCATGTGAATGGGATAGTTGAGATCAGAAAGGATTCAACTGGAATGTTTTCAGAATGTGTTTAGTATCTGACTGTATTAGGATTACATCGGTCTTTTCGATCTATTTTTATTGCTATAACACATACTAGCAATGATTCGTGGAAAATACGAATAGAGCATCTGGCCACTGACACCTGTGGACCTCGTTCACAGGGAGTAGAATTGCAAACACGAGCAGATTGCCTGGTCTCAAGTTTAAAGAGCTGTGGGAAGCTGAGCCTATGACATGACTTAGCACCGGGGGGGGCGAAGGTGGGTGAGTATTTGTGACAGGGACTCTTGGTCAAAAGTCAAGGCAGCCCATGGGCACCTGAGTGAGGCCAAGTGAGGTGGCCCACAATGAGTTGACCAAATGAAGGAAAGATTTTTGAGCTTGTGAATTGGTGGGCATCTTCCTGCTGACTTGATGGATGGCCTGTCCTAGTTTGATTTAACGATGGATGCAGACACGCAGGTGCCAACTAGAATGAGATTCTTCCCATCAACGAAAATGCTTGTATCCTCGGAGTACTGGGTTGATAGACGGGGCAGTGGAGACATTGGACACGCGGAATGTGGAAGACAAAGGCATGAAGAAGGTGGCTTAGCGACATGGATGGCTGGGGGAAATGTTGATAGGATTATAGAATGATGATGGTGGTGTTCCCCAAATTGCAATGTTAGGCACAGGATATTTTTGTTTTGTTTACTTATAGAATTTTAATGGTCTACTTATAGTATTTAAACTGTTTTGTTTACTTATAGTATTTAAATGAGGCTGGCACATTTTGAGTAGTGTGCATTTTAGTTTGATACCGTCAGATACAACTATGATTTTGTGATTGTTTTGTTTAAAATTATCTATGGTCAAAGAGTTGTGGAAAGGCGTTAAGTTCATAAGGGGTGGTCTGTGCTAGTTACATAAGTTCGTGTCAACTTGAAGATTTATAAAGGACAGGAGTGGAGTCTAACTTGTCAATCGTGTCACAGCATGGTGGTACCTCCTTGTGGGCTTAGCCTTCTCATCTGGAAGGCCCTGGGAGCCTCTTCCTATCTCTCTGCCTTCATTCCTGCTGCCTGACCCCGATGGCTGCAAGAGCTCCGGTGATGTGTACACAGCCATCAGATCCACACGACTTTGCACCCACTGGCCTGTGATATTCCTGCATTCGCCATTGTTTCATGTGGCTTTGTGAGCCTGAAGAGGAACTTATGGACTAGTGTAGGCCTTAGGAACTTGAGTTTGCCTTGGCTGGGATGTTTTCCTGATATATAATGCTTCTCGATAGAAAGCTCTTTCTTATACCTACATGAGTGTTACTGGGTTTGGTTCTCTAGTCAACCTGGCTTAACACGCTCACTTTCATCTTTTTTTTTTTTTTTTTGGTAGAGCTCCTTAACTTTTCCTATTTATTCTGCTTAGCCTTATATATTATTCCCAAAATATATAAATGTAATGTATTTCAGGCTCCAAGAGATATACTTCTTTCAAGGAAACATGGGTAAAACAATATCCCTACCTTGCTTTCTCTGTCTAGTGAAAAAAAAGTTTAAGCTGTGCACTCTCCACGTGTCTATCCAAAATCATTCTTTACAAGGCTCTTTGTGAATTTTAAGATTACTTGACCCAGGAAGGGATTATTTGTAAATGACATATGCTACTCTAGGCAAGGGGAATTCTATGCAATTTATGATAAAGTAATTATACTATCATACAAATGAGATGTGTAATATGACCCATCAATAAAATATATTTATATATATGCAACAAAAATTTTAGGAGGGTTCTCGCTCTGATTTTTGGATTTCTCCATCTTAGAATTCTCTGAGAATTATTTCGTAGGTGTGGTACATTTCATTTTCCTTCAAGTCATGTGATTTCATTATAACTTAAGGTATATTCTCAGAGAAGATCTTACTCATTACTGTTCATAGAGAGTAACTTATGGAATTATTTTCAGTTAAAATTCCCATACGGCATACCTTAATGAATAATATCTGAAGGTCTTTTCCATATATATATATATTTCAAATTGCTGCTCACTTTGATTAAATTGGTTAGGCCCAGAATTGTTTTATTTGTAATTTTTGCTTTTATCTGTTTATCAATTTTATTTATTTATTTTACGTTAAAATATTTCCCAGTAGGCTAAAACTTTTAGACGATACTTTCTGATTGGAGCTACAAACCCCACAGTCAGCAGTTTGTATCCACCACTCAATCCCAGTGGGAAAGATGGAGAGACACCTCTGTCCCTCTGAAGGTTTACAGTCTGGGAAAAAGAGGGAAGTCCTGCTCTGTTCTACAAGATCACTATGAGTCTGAATCAACTTGAGGGCTGTGAGTTTGTAGGAGGGATTTATTTATTTATTTGTTTGTTTGTTTGTTTGTTTGTTTGCTTTGCTTTGCTTTGGTTATTTGAACCACAATTCATCCTGTTCCAGCTTTATCCTATTTCTTTTTTTCTATTCCAACAAGTAATTGCAGATCAGATCATTATGAACCATAATATTTTCATTAGCTGATTTAGCTTATTGCACTGTGAAGCACAGGGTCAGCAGTTCAAACTCACCAACCCTTCATGAAAGAAAAATGAGGCTTTCTGCTCCCATGAAGAGTTACATCCTATACCATGTTCAACCTTCATTCTGGTTTCAGTAATTCCTCTCAGTTACCTTGGCCTTGGTCACTCCCTGCGACGGATGAATCCCTCAGGACCAGCTGTGGGAGTGGCGACACCGGGAGGCAAGGGGGTGTAGAAAGAGAGAGCCGGTCTTGGGGATGTATGGGGAACCTCCTCTCTGGGAGATGGGCAAAGGGAAGGTGGGTGAGGGGAGACGCCGGGCAGTGTAAGGTAAGATAAAATAATTATTTATAAACTATTAAGGGTTCAGGGGAAAGGGGGGCTTGACCAAGCCCGCCTGCTCACGTGACCACGCTCACCTGCGCACGTGACCCGACAAAGATCGCACGTAACCACGCCTACCGGTGCACGTGACCGCGCCCACCCGCGCACGTGACCACGCCTACCAGCGCGCGTGACCACGCGCACCCGCGCACGTGACCAAACCCACACGCGCACGTGACCGCCCAAACACGTGACCAAACTCACCCGCTCACGCGACCAATGGACCACTCCACGTGACCAGGCTCACCGGTGCACGTGACCACGCCCACCTGCTCACGTGACCCGCCAACCAGCGCACTTGACCACGCCCACCTGCGCGCGTGACCACGGGCGCCTGCGCACGTGACTACCCCACACTGTGCACGTGACTACGGGCACTTGCGCACGTGACCATGCCCACCCGCGCATGGGACCATGTCAACATCCGCCACTTGACCACGCCCACCTGCTCACGTGACCACACCCACCTGCGCACGTGACCACACCTACCGGTGCGCGTGACCATGCCTACCTACGCACGTGACCACGCCAACCTCCGCCCCTGACCACGCCCGCCTGCGCACGTGACCAAGCCAACCAGTGCACGTGACCACGCCAATGTATTCACATTAATTTCATTGTCAGTATGTTCATGCCACTCTATAAAATAATACTAAAGATTAGTTAGCAATATTATTATTCATATTTTTCTGAACATTACATGGGAAATTAACTTAGCAAAGCCTAGAAACTTATAACTTCATAGCTCTTTTTTAAAAACTTACTCTGTCTCCTTTAGATGTCTACATCTTCTTATTAGTATCTTACTTCCCAGTACGAATACAAATGCACATAATCTCATGTCAACTTGAAGATTTATCAAAGTCCAGGGTGCAGTGTAGCCTTCCAATTATGCTTAATGGTATCTCCTTGTGTGCGTGGCCTCCTGCTATGGCGAGTTCTGGGAACCTCCTCCTCTCTCTCTCTCTGGCTTCGGCTTCCTGATGCCTGACCCTGGTGGCTGCAAGACCTCTGGAGATGTGCACACGGCCATTCGATGCACAAGACTTTGCACCCACCCACCTGCGACATTCCTGCCGTCAGCAACAGTGCATGTGGCTTCATGAGTCTGGAGAAGAACTTATGGGCTAGTATCAGATTGATGGACTTCAGTTGGACTGGATTGGGATGTTTTCCTGATTCACAATTGGTTCTTGATAGAAAGCTTTTTCTTACACCTATATGAATGTCACTGGATTTGTTCTCTAGACAACCTGGCCTTACACAATATGGTACCTAGGGAGTGGAATACTAGAGAAACAAATCATCAAGGCGGAGAGAGGATGCTTGCCTGACCTCTGCTTTCTGATAGTCTCTTCTCTTTGACTAGTTGGAGGTCAAATATAGTCCTGTATTTTACTTGTTCTCTTCTGGGAAGGACATGGGAAGTGAAGGTTCTGATGCCCAGAAGTGGTATTTGGTTATTTCTGTCTGAAATTTTGTAAAAATGAATGTGACAGGTGTAAATTTTGAGTTCAGGGGGCAAAAATACCCTTCGAACTTCTCTGAGGCCATGCTGGTTAGTCAAACTGGGTGACCAGAGGCCTGGTCCTAGCTTGGTGCCACAAGAGGCCTAAGACCGTAATGCATGTGAATGGGATAGTTGAGATCAGAAAGGATTCAACTGGAATGTTTTCAGAATGTGTTTAGTATCTGACTGTATAAGGATTACATCGGTCTTTTGATCTATTTTTATTGCTGTAACGCATACTAGCAATGATTCGTGGAAAATACGAATAGAGCATCTGGCCACTGACACCTGTGGACCTCGTTCACAGGGAGTAGAGTTGCAAACACGAGCAGATTGCCTGGTCTCAAGTTTAAAGAGCTGTGGGAAGCTGAGCCTATGACATGACTTAGCACCGGGGGGGCGAAGGTGGGTGAGTATTTGTGACAGGGACTCTTGGTCAAAAGTCAAGACAGCCCATGGGCACCTGAGTGAGGCCAAGTGAGGTGGCCCACAATGAGTTGACCAAATGAAGGAAAGATTTTTGAGCTTGTGAATTGGTGGGCATCTTCCTGCTGACTTGATGGATGGCCTGTCCTGGTATGACTTTAACGATGGATGCAGACACGCAGGTGCCAACTAGAATGAGATTCTTCACATCAACGAAAATGCTTGTATCCTCGGAGTACTGGGTTCATAGACGGGGCAGTGGAGACATTGGACACGCGGAATGTGGAAGACAAAGGCATGAAGAAGGTGGCTTAGCGACATGGATGGCTGGGGGAAATGTTGATAGGATTATAGAATGATGATGGAGGTGTTCCCCTAATTGCAATGTTAGGCACAGGATATTTTTGTTTTCTTTACTTATAGAATTTTAATGGTCTACTTATAGTATTTAAACTTTTTTGTTTACTTATAGTATTTAAATGAGGCTGGCACATTTTGAGTAGTGTGCATTTTAGTTTGATACCGTCAGATACAACTATGATTTTGTGATTGTTTTGTTTAAAATTATCTATGGTCAAAGAGTTGTGGAAAGGCGTTAAGTTCATAAGGGGTGGTCTGTGCTAGTTACATAAGTTCGTGTCAACTTGAAGATTTATAAAAGGACAGGAGTGGAGTCTAACTTGTCAATCGGGTCACAGCATGGTAGTACCTCCTTGTGGGCTTGGCCTTCTCATCTGGAAGGCCCTGGGAGCCT
Organism: Tenrec ecaudatus; assembly: GCF_050624435.1. Classification (NCBI taxonomy): domain Eukaryota; kingdom Metazoa; phylum Chordata; class Mammalia; order Afrosoricida; family Tenrecidae; genus Tenrec; species Tenrec ecaudatus. The sequence continues at coordinate 127,392,166 of NC_134543.1, forward strand.
CTTCCTATCTCTCTGCCTTCATTCCTACTGCCTGACCCCGATGGCTGCAAGAGCTCCGGTGATGTGTACACAGCCATCAGATCCACACGACTTTGCACCCACTGGCCTGTGATATTCCTGCATTCGCCATTGTTTCATGTGGCTTTGTGAGCCTAAAGAGGAACTTATGGACTAGTGTAGGCCTTAGGAACTTGAGTTTGCCTTGGCTGGGATGTTTTCCTGATATATAATGCTTCTCGATAGAAAGCTCTTTCTTATACCTACATGAGTGTTACTGGGTTTGGTTCTCTAGTCAACCTGGCTTAACACGCTCACTTTCATCTTTTTTTTTTTTTGGTTGCGTTCCATAACTTTTTCTATTTATTCTGCTTAGCCTTATATATTATTCCCAAAATATATAAATGTAATGTATTTCAGGTTCCAAGAGATATACTTCTTTCAAGGAAACATTGGTAAAACAATATCCCTACCTTGCTTTCTCTGTCTAGTGAAAAAAAAGTTTAAGCTGTGCACTCTCCACGTGTCTATCCAAAATCATTCTTTACAAGGCTCTTTGTGAATTTTAAGATTACTTGACCCAGGAAGGGATTATTTGAAAATGACATATGCTATTCTAAGCAAGGGGAATTCTATGCAATTTATGATAAAGTAATTATACTATCATACAAATGAGATGTGTAATATGACCCATCAATAAAATATATTTATATATATGCAACAAAAATTTTAGGAGGGTTCTCGCTCTGATTTTTGGATTTCTCCATCTTAGAATTCTCTGAGAATTATTTCCTAGGTGTGGTACATTTCATTTTCCTTCAAGTCATGTGATTTCATTATAACTTAAGGTATATTCTCAGAGAAGATCTTACTCATTACTGTTCGTAGAGAGTAACTTATGGAATTATTTTCAGTTAATATTCCCATACGGCATACCTTAATGAATAATATCTGAAGGTCTTTTCCTTATACCTATATTTGAAAATGCTGCTCACTTTGATTAAATTGGTTAGGCCCAGAATTGTTTTATTTGTAATTTTTGCTTTTATCAGTTTATCAATTTTATTTATTTATTTTACGTAAAAATATTTCCCAGTAGGCTAAAACTTTTAGACGATACTTTCTGATTGGAGCTACAAACCCCACAGTCAGGAGTTTGTATCCACCACTCAATCCCAGTGGGAAAGATGGAGAGAGACCTCTGTCCCTCTGAAGGTTTACAGTCTGGGAAAAAGAGGGAAGTCCTGCTCTGTTTTACAAGATCACTATGAGTCTGAATCAACTTGAGAGCTGTGAGTTAGTAGGCGCGATCTATTTATTTATTTATTTGTTTATTTATTTATTTGCTTTGCTTTGGTTATTTGAACCACAATTCATCCTGTTCCAGCTTTATCCTATTTCTTTTTTTCTATTCCAACAAGTAATTGCAGATCAGATCATTATGAACCATAATATTTTCATTAGCTGATTTAGCTCATTGCACTGTGAAGCACATGGTCAGCAGTTCAAACTCACCAACCCTTCATGAAAGAAAAATGAGGCTTTCTGCTCCCAAGAAGAGTTACAACCTATACCATGTTCAACCTTCATTCTGGTTTCAGTAATTCCTTTCAGTTACCTTGGCCTTGGTCACTCCCTGCGACGGATGAATCCCTCAGGACCAGCGGTGGGAGTGGTGACACCGGGAGGCAAGGGGGTGTAGAAAGAGAGAGACGGTCTTTGGGATGTATGGGGAACCTCCTCTCTGGGAGATGGGCAAAGGGAAGGTGGGTGAGGGGAGACGCCGGGCAGTGTAAGGTAAGATAAAATAATTATTTATAAACTATTAAGGGTTCAGGGGAAAGGGGGGCTTGACCAAGCCCGCCTGCTCACGTGACCACGCTCACCTGCGCACGTGACCCGACAAAGATCGCACGTGACCACGCCTACCGGTGCACGTGACCGCGACCACCCGCGCACGTGACCACGCCTACCAGAGCGCGTGTCCACGCCCACCCGCGCACGTGACCAAACCCACCCGCGCACGTGACCGCCCAAGCACGTGACCAAACTCACCCACGCACGCGACCAATGGACCACTCCATGTGACCAGGCTCACCCGTGCACGTGAGCACGCCCACCTGCTCACGTGACCCGCCAACCACCGCACGTGACCACGCCCACCTGCGCGCGTAGCCACGGGCTCCTGTGCACGTGACTACCCCATACTGTGCACGTGACTACGGGCACTTGCGCACGTGACCATGCCCACCCGCGCACGGGACCATGTCAACATCCGCCACGTGACCACGCCCACCTGCTCACGTGACCACACCCACCTGCGCACGTGACCACACCTACCAGTGTGCGTGACCACGCCAACCTCCACCCCTGACCACGCCCGCCTGCGCACGTGACCAAGCCAACCAGTGCACGTGACCACGCCAATGTATTCACATTAATTTCATTATCAGTATGTTCATGCCTCTCTATAAAATAATTCTAAAGATTAGTTAGCAATATTATTATTCATATTTTTCTGAACATTACATGGGAAATTAACTTAGCAAAGCCTAGAAACTTATAACTTCATAGCTCTTTTTAAAAAACTTACTCTGTCTCCTTTAGATGTCTACATCTTCTTATTAGTATCTTACTTCCCAGTACGAATACAAATGCACAGAATCTCATGTCAACTTGAAGATTTATCAAAGTCCAGGGTGCAGTGTAGCCTTCCAATTATACCTAATGGTATCTCCTTGTGTGCGTGGCCTCCTGCTACCGCGAGTTCTGGGAACCTCCTCCTCTCTCTCTCTCTGGCTTCGGCTTCCTGTTGCCTGACCCTGGTGGCTGCAGGACCTCTGGAGATGTGCACACGGCCATTCGATGCACAAGACTTTGCACTCACCCACCTGCGACATTCCTGCCGTCAGCAACAGTGCATGTGGCTTCATGAGTCTGGAGAAGAACTTATGGGCTAGTATCAGATTGATGGACTTCAGTTGGACTGGGTTGGGATGTTTTCCTGATTCACAATTGCTTCTTGATAGAAAGCTTTTTCTTACACCTATATGAATGTCACTGGATTTGTTTCTCTAGTCAACCTGGCCTTACACAATATGGTACCTAGGGAGTGGACTATTAGAGAAACAAATCATGAAGGCGGAGAGAGGATGCTTGCCTGACCTCTGCTTTCTGATAGTCTTTTCTATTTGACTAGTTGGAGGTCAAATATAGTCCTGTATTTTACTTGTTCTCTTCTGGGAAGGACATGGGAAGTGAAGGTTCTGATGCCCAGAAGTGGTATTTGGTTATTTCTGTCTGAAATTTTGTAAAAATGAATGTGACAGGTGTAAATTTTGAGTTCAGGGGGCAAAAATACCCTTCGAACTTCTCTGAGGCCATGCTGGTTAGTCAAACTGGGTGACCAGAGGCCTGGTCCTAGCTTGGTGCCACAAGAGGCCTAAGACCGTAATGCATGTGAATGGGATAGTTGAGATCAGAAAGGATTCAACTGGAATGTTTTCAGAATGTGTTTAGTATCTGACTGTATAAGGATTACATCGGTCTTTTGATCTATTTTTATTGCTGTAACGCATACTAGCAATGATTCGTGGAAAATACGAATAGAGCATCTGGCCACTGACACCTGTGGACCTCGTTCACAGGGAGTAGAGTTGCAAACACGAGCAGATTGCCTGGTCTCAAGTTTAAAGAGCTGTGGGAAGCTGAGCCTATGACATGACTTAGCACCGGGGGGGCGAAGGTGGGTGAGTATTTGTGACAGGGACTCTTGGTCAAAAGTCAAGACAGCCCATGGGCACCTGAGTGAGGCCAAGTGAGGTGGCCCACAATGAGTTGACCAAATGAAGGAAAGATTTTTGAGCTTGTGAATTGGTGGGCATCTTCCTGCTGACTTGATGGATGGCCTGTCCTGGTATGACTTTAACGATGGATGCAGACACGCAGGTGCCAACTAGAATGAGATTCTTCACATCAACGAAAATGCTTGTATCCTCGGAGTACTGGGTTCATAGACGGGGCAGTGGAGACATTGGACACGCGGAATGTGGAAGACAAAGGCATGAAGAAGGTGGCTTAGCGACATGGATGGCTGGGGGAAATGTTGATAGGATTATAGAATGATGATGGAGGTGTTCCCCTAATTGCAATGTTAGGCACAGGATATTTTTGTTTTGTTTACTTATAGAATTTTAATGGTCTACTTATAGTATTTAAACTTTTTTGTTTACTTATAGTATTTAAATGAGGCTGGCACATTTTGAGTAGTGTGCATTTTAGTTTGATACCGTCAGATACAACTATGATTTTGTGATTGTTTTGTTTAAAATTATCTATGGTCAAAGAGTTGTGGAAAGGCGTTAAGTTCATAAGGGGTGGTCTGTGCTAGTTACATAAGTTCATGTCAACTTGAAGATTTATAAAAGGACAGGAGTGGAGTCTAACTTGTCAATCGGGTCACAGCATGGTAGTACCTCCTTGTGGGCTTGGCCTTCTCATCTGGAAGGCCCTGGGAGCCTCTTCCTATCTCTCTGCCTTCATTCCTACTGCCTGACCCCGATGGCTGCAAGAGCTCCGGTGATGTGTACACAGCCATCAGATCCACACGACTTTGCACCCACTGGCCTGTGATATTCCTGCATTCGCCATTGTTTCATGTGGCTTTGTGAGCCTAAAGAGGAACTTATGGACTAGTGTAGGCCTTAGGAACTTGAGTTTGCCTTGGCTGGGATGTTTTCCTGATATATAATGCTTCTCGATAGAAAGCTCTTTCTTATACCTACATGAGTGTTACTGGGTTTGGTTCTCTAGTCAACCTGGCTTAACACGCTCACTTTCATCTTTTTTTTTTTTTGGTTGCGTTCCATAACTTTTTCTATTTATTCTGCTTAGCCTTATATATTATTCCCAAAATATATAAATGTAATGTATTTCAGGTTCCAAGAGATATACTTCTTTCAAGGAAACATTGGTAAAACAATATCCCTACCTTGCTTTCTCTGTCTAGTGAAAAAAAAGTTTAAGCTGTGCACTCTCCACGTGTCTATCCAAAATCATTCTTTACAAGGCTCTTTGTGAATTTTAAGATTACTTGACCCAGGAAGGGATTATTTGAAAATGACATATGCTATTCTAAGCAAGGGGAATTCTATGCAATTTATGATAAAGTAATTATACTATCATACAAATGAGATGTGTAATATGACCCATCAATAAAATATATTTATATATATGCAACAAAAATTTTAGGAGGGTTCTCGCTCTGATTTTTGGATTTCTCCATCTTAGAATTCTCTGAGAATTATTTCCTAGGTGTGGTACATTTCATTTTCCTTCAAGTCATGTGATTTCATTATAACTTAAGGTATATTCTCAGAGAAGATCTTACTCATTACTGTTCGTAGAGAGTAACTTATGGAATTATTTTCAGTTAATATTCCCATACGGCATACCTTAATGAATAATATCTGAAGGTCTTTTCCTTATACCTATATTTGAAAATGCTGCTCACTTTGATTAAATTGGTTAGGCCCAGAATTGTTTTATTTGTAATTTTTGCTTTTATCAGTTTATCAATTTTATTTATTTATTTTACGTAAAAATATTTCCCAGTAGGCTAAAACTTTTAGACGATACTTTCTGATTGGAGCTACAAACCCCACAGTCAGGAGTTTGTATCCACCACTCAATCCCAGTGGGAAAGATGGAGAGAGACCTCTGTCCCTCTGAAGGTTTACAGTCTGGGAAAAAGAGGGAAGTCCTGCTCTGTTTTACAAGATCACTATGAGTCTGAATCAACTTGAGAGCTGTGAGTTAGTAGGCGCGATCTATTTATTTATTTATTTGTTTATTTATTTATTTGCTTTGCTTTGGTTATTTGAACCACAATTCATCCTGTTCCAGCTTTATCCTATTTCTTTTTTTCTATTCCAACAAGTAATTGCAGATCAGATCATTATGAACCATAATATTTTCATTAGCTGATTTAGCTCATTGCACTGTGAAGCACATGGTCAGCAGTTCAAACTCACCAACCCTTCATGAAAGAAAAATGAGGCTTTCTGCTCCCAAGAAGAGTTACAACCTATACCATGTTCAACCTTCATTCTGGTTTCAGTAATTCCTTTCAGTTACCTTGGCCTTGGTCACTCCCTGCGACGGATGAATCCCTCAGGACCAGCGGTGGGAGTGGTGACACCGGGAGGCAAGGGGGTGTAGAAAGAGAGAGACGGTCTTTGGGATGTATGGGGAACCTCCTCTCTGGGAGATGGGCAAAGGGAAGGTGGGTGAGGGGAGACGCCGGGCAGTGTAAGGTAAGATAAAATAATTATTTATAAACTATTAAGGGTTCAGGGGAAAGGGGGGCTTGACCAAGCCCGCCTGCTCACGTGACCACGCTCACCTGCGCACGTGACCCGACAAAGATCGCACGTGACCACGCCTACCGGTGCACGTGACCGCGACCACCCGCGCACGTGACCACGCCTACCAGAGCGCGTGTCCACGCCCACCCGCGCACGTGACCAAACCCACCCGCGCACGTGACCGCCCAAGCACGTGACCAAACTCACCCACGCACGCGACCAATGGACCACTCCATGTGACCAGGCTCACCCGTGCACGTGAGCACGCCCACCTGCTCACGTGACCCGCCAACCACCGCACGTGACCACGCCCACCTGCGCGCGTAGCCACGGGCTCCTGTGCACGTGACTACCCCACACTGTGCACGTGACTACGGGCACTTGCGCACGTGACCATGCCCACCCGCGCACGGGACCATGTCAACATCCGCCACGTGACCACGCCCACCTGCTCACGTGACCACACCCACCTGCGCACGTGACCACACCTACCAGTGTGCGTGACCACGCCAACCTCCACCCCTGACCACGCCCGCCTGCGCACGTGACCAAGCCAACCAGTGCACGTGACCACGCCAATGTATTCACATTAATTTCATTATCAGTATGTTCATGCCTCTCTATAAAATAATTCTAAAGATTAGTTAGCAATATTATTATTCATATTTTTCTGAACATTATATGGGAAATTAACTTAGCAAAGCCTAGAAACTTATAACTTCATAGCTCTTTTTAAAAAACTTACTCTGTCTCCTTTAGATGTCTACATCTTCTTATTAGTATCTTACTTCCCAGTACGAATACAAATGCACAGAATCTCATGTCAACTTGAAGATTTATCAAAGTCCAGGGTGCAGTGTAGCCTTCCAATTATACCTAATGGTATCTCCTTGTGTGCGTGGCCTCCTGCTACCGCGAGTTCTGGGAACCTCCTCCTCTCTCTCTCTCTGGCTTCGGCTTCCTGTTGCCTGACCCTGGTGGCTGCAGGACCTCTGGAGATGTGCACACGGCCATTCGATGCACAAGACTTTGCACTCACCCACCTGCGACATTCCTGCCGTCAGCAACAGTGCATGTGGCTTCATGAGTCTGGAGAAGAACTTATGGGCTAGTATCAGATTGATGGACTTCAGTTGGACTGGGTTGGGATGTTTTCCTGATTCACAATTGCTTCTTGATAGAAAGCTTTTTCTTACACCTATATGAATGTCACTGGATTTGTTTCTCTAGTCAACCTGGCCTTACACAATATGGTACCTAGGGAGTGGACTATTAGAGAAACAAATCATGAAGGCGGAGAGAGGATGCTTGCCTGACCTCTGCTTTCTGATAGTCTTTTCTATTTGACTAGTTGGAGGTCAAATATAGTCCTGTATTTTACTTGTTCTCTTCTGGGAAGGACATGGGAAGTGAAGGTTCTGATGCCCAGAAGTGGTATTTGGTTATTTCTGTCTGAAATTTTGTAAAAATGAATGTGACAGGTGTAAATTTTGAGTTCAGGGGGCAAAAATACCCTTCGAACTTCTCTGAGGCCATGCTGGTTAGTCAAACTGGGAGACCAGAGGCCTGGTCCTAGCTTGATGCCACCAGAGGCCTAAGACCATAATGCATGTGAATGGGATAGTTGAGATCAGAAAGGATTCAACTGGAATGTTTTCAGAATGTGTTTAGTATCTGACTGTATTAGGATTACATCGGTCTTTTGATCTATTTTTATTGCTGTAACGCATACTAGCAATGATTCGTGGAAAATACGAATAGAGCATCTGGCCACTGACACCTGTGGACCTCGTTCACAGGGAGTAGAATTGCAAACACGAGCTGATTGCCTGGTCTCAAGTTTAAAGAGCTGTGGGAAGCTGAGCCTATGACATGACTTAGCACCGGGGGGGCGAAGGAGGGTGAGTATTTGTGACAGGGACTCTTGGTCAAAAGTCAAGGCAGCCCATGGGCACCTGAGTGAGGCCAAGTGAGGTGGCCCACAATGAGTTGACCAAATGAAGGAAAGATTTTTGAGCTTGTGAATTGGTGGGCATCTTCCTGCTGACTTGATGGATGGCCTGTCCTGGTTTGACTTTAACGATGGATGCAGACACGCAGGTGCCAACTAGAATGAGATTCTTCACATCAACGAAAATGCTTGTATCCTCGGAGTACTGGGTTGATAGACGGGGCAGTGGAGACATTGGACACGCGGAATGTGGAAGACAAAGGCATGAAGAAGGTGGCTTAGCGACATGGATGGCTGGGGGAAATGTTGATAGGATTATAGAATGATGATGGAGGTGTTCCCCTAATAGCAATGTTAGGCACAGGATATTTTGGTTTTGTTTACTTATAGAATTTTAATGGTCTACTTATAGTATTTAAACTGATTTGTTTACTTATAGTATTTAAATGAGGCTGGCACATTTTGAGTAGTGTGCATTTTAGTTTGATACCGTCAGATACAACTATGATTTTGTGATTGTTTTGTTTAAAATTATCTATGGTCAAAGAGTTGTGGAAAGGCGTTAAGTTCATAAGGGGTGGTCTGTGCTAGTTACATAAGTTCGTGTCATCTTGAAGATTTATAAAAGGACAGGAGTGGAGTCTAACTTGTCAATCGGGTCACAGCATGGTGGTACCTCCTTGTGGGCTTGGCCTTCTCATCTGGAAGGCCCTGGGAGCCTCTTCCTATCTCTCTGCCTTCATTCCTGCTGCCTGACCCCGATGGCTGCAAGAGCTCCGGTGATGTGTACACAGCCATCAGATCCACACGACTTTGCACCCACTGGCCTGTGATATTCCTGCATTCGCCATTGTTTCATGTGGCTTTGTGAGCCTAAAGAGGAACTTATGGACTAGTGTAGGCCTTAGGAACTTGAGTTTGCCTTGGCTGGGATGTTTTCCTGATATATAATGCTTCTCGATAGAAAGCTCTTTCTTATACCTACATGAGTGTTACTGGGTTTGGTTCTTTAGTCAACCTGGCTTAACACGCTCACTTTCATCTTTTTTTTTTTTTTTGGTAGAGCTCCTTAACTTTTCCTATTTATTCTGCTTAGCCTTATATATTATTCCCAAAATATATAAATGTAATGTATTTCAGGCACCAAGAGATATACTTCTTTCAAGGAAACATTGGTAAAACAATATCCCTACCTTGCTTTCTCTGTCTAGTGAAAAAAAAGTTTAAGCTGTGCACTCTCCACGTGTCTATCCAAAATCATTCTTTATAAGGCTCTTTGTGAATTTTAAGATTACTTGACCCAGGAAGGGATTATTTGAAAATGACATATGCTACTCTAGGCAAGGGGAATTCTATGCAATTTATGATAAAGTAATTATACTATCATACAAATGAGATGTGTAATATGACCCATCAATAAAATATACTTTTATATATATGCAACAAAAATTTTAGGAGGGTTCTCGCTCTGATTTTTGGATTTCTCCATCTTAGAATTCTATGAGAATCATTTCGTAGGTGTGGTACATTTCATTTTCCTTCAAGTCATGTGATTTCATTATAACTTAAGGTATATTCTCAGAGAAGATCTTACTCATTACTGTTCATAGAGAGTAATTTATGGAATTATTTTCAGTTAAAATTCCCATATGACATACCTTAATGAATAATATCTGAAGGTCTTTTCCATATATATATATATTTCAAATTGCTGCTCACTTTGATTAAATTGGTTAGATCCAGAATTGTTTTATTTGTAATTTTTGCTTTTATCTGTTTATCAATTTTATTTATTTATTTTACGTTAAAATATTTCCCAGTAGGCTAAAACTTTTAGACGATACTTTCTGATTGGAGCTACAAACCCCACAGTCAGCAGTTTGTATCCACCACTCAATCCCAGTGGGAAAGATGGAGAGACACCTCTGTCCCTCTGAAGGTTTACAGTCTGGGAAAAAGAGGGAAGTCCTGCTCTGTTCTACAAGATCACTATGAGTCTGAATCAACTTGAGGGCTGTGAGTTTGTAGGAGGGATTTATCTATTTATTTATTTATTTGCTTTGCTTTGCCTTGGTTATTTGAACCACAATTCATGCTGTTCCAGCTCTATCCTATTTCTTTTTTTCTATTCCAACAAGTAATTGCAGATCAGATCATTATGAACCATAATATTTTCATTAGCTGATTTAGCTTATTGCACTGTGAAGCACAGGGTCAGCAGTTCAAACTCACCAACCCTTCATGAAAGAAAAATGAGGCTTTCTGCTCCCATGAAGAGTTACAACCTATACCATGTTCAACCTTCATTCTGGTTTCAGTAATTCCTCTCAGTTACCTTGGCCTTGGTCACTCCCTGCGACGGATGAATCCCTCAGGACCAGCGGTGGGAGTGGCGACACCGGGAGGCAAGGGGGTGTAGAAAGAGAGAGCCGGTCTTGGGGATGTATGGGGAACCTCCTCTCTGGGAGATGGGCAAAGGGAAGGTGGGTGAGGGGAGACGCCGGGCAGTGTAAGGTAAGATAAAATAATTATTTATAAACTATGAAGAGTTCAGGGGAAAAGGGGGCTTGACCAAGCCCGCCTGCTCACGTGACCACGCTCACCTGCGCACGTGACCTGACAAAGATCGCACGTGACCACGCCTACCCGTGCACGTGAACGCGCCCACCCGCGCACGTGACCACGCCTACCAGCGTGCGTGACCACGCGCACCCGCGCACGTGACCAAACCCACCCGCGCACGTGACCGCCCAAGCACGTGACCAAACTCACCCACGCACGCGACCAATGGACCACTCCATGTGACCAGGCTCACCCGTGCACGTGAGCACGCCCACCTGCTCACGTGACCCGCCAACCACCGCACGTGACCACGCCCACCTGCGCGCGTGGCCACGGGATCCTGTGCACGTGACTACCCCACACTGTGCACGTGACTACGGGCACTTGCGCACGTGACCATGCCCACCTGCGCACGGGACCATGTCAACATCCGCCACGTGACCACGCCCACCTGCTCACGTGACCACACCCACCTGCGCACGTGACCACACCTACCAGTGTGCGTGACCCAGCCAACCTCCACCCCTGACCACGCCCGCCTGCGCACGTCACCAAGCCAACCAGTGCACGTGACCACGCCAATGTATTCACATTAATTTCATTATCAGTATGTTCATGCCTCTCTATAAAATAATTCTAAAGATTAGTTAGCAATATTATTATTCATATTTTTCTGAACATTACATGGGAAATTAACATAGCAAAGCCTAGAAACTTATAACTTCATAGCTCTTTTTAAAAAACTTACTCTGTCTCCTTTAGATGTCTACATCTTCTTATTAGTATCTTACTTCCCAGTACGAATACAAATGCACAGAATCTCATGTCAACTTGAAGATTTATCAAAGTCCAGGGTGCAGTGTAGCCTTCCAATTATACCTAATGGTATCTCCTTGTGTGCGTGGCCTCCTGCTACCGCGAGTTCTGGGAACCTCCTCCTCTGTCTCTCTCTGGCTTCGGCTTCCTGTTGCCTGACCCTGGTGGCTGCAAGACCTCTGGAGATGTGCACACGGCCATTCGATGCACAAGACTTTGCACTCACCCACCTGCGACATTCCTGCCGTCAGCAACAGTGCATGTGGCCTCATGAGTCTGGAGAAGAACTTATGGGCTAGTATCAGATTGATGGACTTCAGTTGGACTGGGTTGGGATGTTTTCCTGATTCACAATTGCTTCTTGATAGAAAGCTTTTTCTTACACCTACATGAATGTCACTGGATTTGTTTCTCTAGTCAACCTAGCCTTACACAATATGGTACCTAGGGAGTGGACTATTAGAGAAACAAATCATGAAGGCGGAGAGAGGATGCTTGCCTGACCTCTGCTTTCTGATAGTCTTTTCTATTTGACTAGTTGGAGGTCAAATATAGTCCTGTATTTTACTTGTTCTCTTCTGGGAAGGACATGGGAAGTGAAGGTTCTGATGCCCAGAAGTGGTATTTGGTTATTTCTGTCTGAAATTTTGTAAAAATGAATGTGACAGGTGTAAATTTTGAGTTCAGGGGGCAAAAATACCCTTCGAACTTCTCTGAGGCCATGCTGGTTAGTCAAACTGGGTGACCAGAGGCCTGGTCCTAGCTTGATGCCACCAGAGGCCTAAGACCATAATGCATGTGAATGGGATAGTTGAGATCAGAAAGGATTCAACTGGAATGTTTTCAGAATGTGTTTAGTATCTGACTGTATTAGGATTACATCGGTCTTTTGATCTATTTTTATTGCTGTAACGCATACTAGCAATGATTCGTGGAAAATACGAATAGAGCATCTGGACACTGACACCTGTGGACCTCGTTCACAGGGAGTAGAGTTGCAAACACGAGCAGATTGCCTGGTCTCAAGTTTAAAGAGCTGTGGGAAGCTGAGCCTATGACATGACTTAGCACCGGGGGGGCGAAGGAGGGTGAGTATTTGTGACAGGGACTCTTGGTCAAAAGTCAAGGCAGCCCATGGGCACCTGAGTGAGGCCAAGTGAGGTGGCCCACAATGAGTTGACCAAATGAAGGAAAGATTTTTGAGCTTGTGAATTGGTGGGCATCTTCCTGCTGACTTGATGGATGGCCTGTCCTGGTTTGACTTTAACGATGGATGCAGACACGCAGGTGCCAACTAGAATGAGATTCTTCACATCAACGAAAATGCTTGTATCCTCGGAGTACTGGGTTGATAGACGGGGCAGTGGAGACATTGGACACGCGGAATGTGGAAGACAAAGGCATGAAGAAGGTGGCTTAGCGACATGGATGGCTGGGGGAAATGTTGATAGGATTATAGAATGATGATGGAGGTGTTCCCCTAATAGCAATGTTAGGCACAGGATATTTTGGTTTTGTTTACTTATAGAATTTTAATGGTCTACTTATAGTATTTAAACTGATTTGTTTACTTATAGTATTTAAATGAGGCTGGCACATTTTGAGTAGTGTGCATTTTAGTTTGATACCGTCAGATACAACTATGATTTTGTGATTGTTTTGTTTAAAATTATCTATGGTCAAAGAGTTGTGGAAAGGCGTTAAGTTCATAAGGGGTGGTCTGTGCTAGTTACATAAGTTCGTGTCATCTTGAAGATTTATAAAAGGACAGGAGTGGAGTCTAACTTGTCAATCGGGTCACAGCATGGTGGTACCTCCTTGTGGGCTTGGCCTTCTCATCTGGAAGGCCCTGGGAGCCTCTTCCTATCTCTCTGCCTTCATTCCTGCTGCCTGACCCCGATGGCTGCAAGAGCTCCGGTGATGTGTACACAGCCATCATATCCACACGACTTTGCACCCACTGGCCTGTGATATTCCTGCATTCGCCATTGTTTCATGTGGCTTTGTGAGCCTAAAGAGGAACTTATGGACTAGTGTAGGCCTTAGGAACTTGAGTTTGCCTTGGCTGGGATGTTTTCCTGATATATAATGCTTCTCGATAGAAAGCTCTTTCTTATACCTACATGAGTGTTACTGGGTTTGGTTCTCTAGTCAACCTGGCTTAACACGCTCACTTTCATCTTTTTTTTTTTTTTTGGTAGAGCTCCTTAACTTTTCCTATTTATTCTGCTTAGCCTTATATATTATTCCCAAAATATATAAATGTAATGTATTTCAGGCACCAAGAGATATACTTCTTTCAAGGAAACATTGGTAAAACAATATCCCTACCTTGATTTCTCTGTCTAGTGAAAAAAAAGTTTAAGCTGTGCACTCTCCACGTGTCTATCCAAAATCATTCTTTACAAGGCTCTTTGTGAATTTTAAGATTACTTGACCCAGGAAGGGATTATTTGAAAATGACATATGCTACTCTAGGCAAGGGGAATTCTATGCAATTTATGATAAAGTAATTATACTATCATACAAATGAGATGTGTAATATGACCCATCAATAAAATATACTTTTATATATATGCAACAAAAATTTTAGGAGGGTTCTCGCTCTGATTTTTGGATTTCTCCATCTTAGAATTCTATGAGAATCATTTCGTAGGTGTGGTACATTTCATTTTCCTTCAAGTCATGTGATTTCATTATAACTTAAGGTATATTCTCAGAGAAGATCTTACTCATTACTGTTCATAGAGAGTAATTTATGGAATTATTTTCAGTTAAAATTCCCATATGGCATACCTTAATGAATAATATCTGAAGGTCTTTTCCATATATATATATATTTCAAATTGCTGCTCACTTTGATTAAATTGGTTAGATCCAGAATTGTTTTATTTGTAATTTTTGCTTTTATCTGTTTATCAATTTTATTTATTTATTTTACGTTAAAATATTTCCCAGTAGGCTAAAACTTTTAGACGATACTTTCTGATTGGAGCTACAAACCCCACAGTCAGCAGTTTGTATCCACCACTCAATCCCAGTGGGAAAGATGGAGAGACACCTCTGTCCCTCTGAAGGTTTACAGTCTGGGAAAAAGAGGGAAGTCCTGCTTTGTTCTACAAGATCACTATGAGTCTGAATCAACTTGAGGGCTGTGAGTTTGTAGGAGGGATTTATCTATTTATTTATTTATTTGCTTTGCTTTGCCTTGGTTATTTGAACCACAATTCATGCTGTTCCAGCTTTATCCTATTTCTTTTTTTCTATTCCAACAAGTAATTGCAGATCAGATCATTATGAACCATAATATTTTCATTAGCTGATTTAGCTTATTGCACTGTGAAGCACAGGGTCAGCAGTTCAAACTCACCAACCCTTCATGAAAGAAAAATGAGGCTTTCTGCTCCCATGAAGAGTTACAACCTATACCATGTTCAACCTTCATTCTGGTTTCAGTAATTCCTCTCAGTTACCTTGGCCTTGGTCACTCCCTGCGACGGATGAATCCCTCAGGACCAGCGGTGGGAGTGGCGACACCGGGAGGCAAGGGGGTGTAGAAAGAGAGAGCCGGTCTTGGGGATGTATGGGGAACCTTCTCTCTGGGAGATGGGCAAAGGGAAGGTGGGTGAGGGGAGACGCCGGGCAGTGTAAGGTAAGATAAAATAATTATTTATAAACTATGAAGAGTTCAGGGGAAAAGGGGGCTTGACCAAGCCCGCCTGCTCACGTGACCACGCTCACCTGCGCACGTGACCTGACAAAGATCGCACGTGACCACGCCTACCCGTGCACGAGAACGCGCCCACCCGCGCACGTGACCACGCCTACCAGCGTGCGTGACCACGCCCACCCGCGCACGTGACCAAACCCACCCGCGCACGTGACCGCCCAAGCACGTGACCAAACTCACCCACGCACGCGACCAATGGACCACTCCATGTGACCAGGCTCACCCGTGCACGTGAGCACGCCCACCTGCTCACGTGACCCGCCAACCACCGCACGTGACCACGCCCACCTGCGCGCGTGGCCACGGGCTCCTGTGCACGTGACTACCCCACACTGTGCACGTGACTACGGGCACTTGCGCACGTGACCATGCCCACCCGCGCACGGGACCATGTCAACATCCGCCACGTGACCACGCCCACCTGCTCACGTGACCACACCCACCTGCGCACGTGACCACACCTACCGGTGTGCGTGACCATGCTAACCTCCACCCCTGACCACGCCCGCCTGCGCACGTCACCAAGCCAACCAGTGCACGTGACCACGCCAATGTATTCACATTAATTTCATTATCAGTATGTTCATGCCTCTCTATAAAATAATTCTAAAGATTAGTTAGCAATATTATTATTCATATTTTTCTGAACATTACATGGGAAATTAACATAGCAAAGCCGAGAAACTTATAACTTCATAGCTCTTTTTAAAAAACTTACTCTGTCTCCATTAGATGTCTACATCTTCTTATTAGTATCTTACTTCCCAGTACGAATACAAATGCACAGAATCTCATGTCAACTTGAAGATTTATCAAAGTCCAGGGTGCAGTGTAGCCTTCCAATTATACCTAATGGTATCTCCTTGTGTGCGTGGCCTCCTGCTACCGCGAGTTCTGGGAACCTCCTCCTCTCTCTCTCTCTGGCTTCGGCTTCCTGTTGCCTGACCCTGGTGGCTGCAAGACCTCTGGAGATGTGCACACGGCCATTCGATGCACAAGACTTTGCACCCACCCACCTGCGACATTCCTGTCGTCAGCAACAGTGCATGTGGCTTCATGAGTCTGGAGAAGAACTTATGGGCTAGTATCAGATTGATGGACTTCAGTTGGACTGGGTTGGGATGTTTTCCTGATTCACAATTGCTTCTTGATAGAAAGCTTTTTCTTACACCTACATGAATGTCACTGGATTTGTTTCTCTAGTCAACCTGGCCTTACACAATATGGTACCTAAGGAGTGGAATACTAGAGAAACAAATCATGAAGGCGGAGAGAGGATGCTTGCCTGACCTCTGCTTTCTGATAGTCTTTTCTCTTTGACTAGTTGGAGGTCAAATATAGTCCTGTATTTTACTTGTTCTCTTCTGGGAAGGACATGGGAAGTGAACGTTCTGATGCCCAGAAGTGGTATTTGGTTATTTCTGTCTGAAATTTTGTAAAAATGAATGTGACAGGTGTAAATTTTGAGTTCAGGGGGCAAAAAACCCTTCGAACTTCTCTGAGGCCATGCTGGTTAGTCAAACTGGGTGACCAGAGGCCTGGTCCTAGCTTGGTGCCACCAGAGGCCTAAGACCATAATGCATGTGAATGGGATAGTTGAGATCAGAAAGGATTCAACTGGAATGTTTTCAGAATGTGTTTAGTATCTGACTGTATTAGGATTACATCGGTCTTTTGATCTATTTTTATTGCTGTAACGCATACTAGCAATGATTCGTGGAAAATACGAATAGAGCATCTGGCCACTGACACCTGTGGACTTCGTTCACAGGGAGTAGAGTTGCAAACACGAGCAGATTGCCTGGTCTCAAGTTTAAAGAGCTGTGGGAAGCTGAGCCTATGACATGACTTAGCACCGGGGGGGGGGCGAAGGTGGGTGAGTATTTGTGACAGGGACTCTTGGTCAAAAGTCAAGGCAGCCCATGGGCACCTGAGTGAGGCCAAGTGAGGTGGCCCACAATGAGTTGACCAAATGAAGGAAAGATTTTTGAGCTTGTGAATTGGTGGGCATCTTCCTGCTGACTTGATGGATGGCCTGTCCTGGTTTGACTTTAACGATGGATGCAGACACGCAGGTGCCAACTAGAATGAGATTCTTCACATCAACGAAAATGCTTGTATCCTCGGAGTACTGGGTTCATAGACGGGGCAGTGGAGACATTGGACACGCGGAATGTGGAAGACAAAGGCATGAAGAAGGTGGCTTAGCGACATGGATGGCTGGGGGAAATGTTGATAGGATTATAGAATGATGATGGAGGTGTTCCCCTAATTGCAATGTTAGGCACAGGATATTTTTGTTTTGTTTACTTATAGAATTTTAATGGTCTACTTATAGTATTTAAACTTTTTTGTTTACTTATAGTATTTAAATGAGGCTGGCATTTTGAGTAGTGTGCATTTTAGTTTGATACCGTCAGATACAACTATGATTTTGTGATTGTTTTGTTTAAAATTATCTATGGTCAAAGAGTTGTGGAAAGGCGTTAAGTTCATAAGGGGTGGTCTGTGCTAGTTACATAAGTTCATGTCAACTTGAAGATTTATAAAAGGACAGGAGTGGAGTCTAACTTGTCAATCGGGTCACAGCATGGTAGTACCTCCTTGTGGGCTTGGCCTTCTCATCTGGAAGGCCCTGGGAGCCTCTTCCTATCTCTCTGCCTTCATTCCTACTGCCTGACCCCGATGGCTGCAAGAGCTCCGGTGATGTGTACACAGCCATCAGATCCACACGACTTTGCACCCACTGGCCTGTGATATTCCTGCATTCGCCATTGTTTCATGTGGCTTTGTGAGCCTAAAGAGGAACTTATGGACTAGTGTAGGCCTTAGGAACTTGAGTTTGCCTTGGCTGGGATGTTTTCCTGATATATAATGCTTCTCGATAGAAAGCTCTTTCTTATACCTACATGAGTGTTACTGGGTTTGGTTCTCTAGTCAACCTGGCTTAACACGCTCACTTTCATCTTTTTTTTTTTTTTGGTTGCGTTCCATAACTTTTTCTATTTATTCTGCTTAGCCTTATATATTATTCCCAAAATATATAAATGTAATGTATTTCAGGTTCCAAGAGATATACTTCTTTCAAGGAAACATTGGTAAAACAATATCCCTACCTTGCTTTCTCTGTCTAGTGAAAAAAAAGTTTAAGCTGTGCACTCTCCACGTGTCTATCCAAAATCATTCTTTACAAGGCTCTTTGTGAATTTTAAGATTACTTGACCCAGGAAGGGATTATTTGAAAATGACATATGCTATTCTAAGCAAGGGGAATTCTATGCAATTTATGATAAAGTAATTATACTATCATACAAATGAGATGTGTAATATGACCCATCAATAAAATATATTTATATATATGCAACAAAAATTTTAGGAGGGTTCTCGCTCTGATTTTTGGATTTCTCCATCTTAGAATTCTCTGAGAATTATTTCCTAGGTGTGGTACATTTCATTTTCCTTCAAGTCATGTGATTTCATTATAACTTAAGGTATATTCTCAGAGAAGATCTTACTCATTACTGTTCGTAGAGAGTAACTTATGGAATTATTTTCAGTTAATATTCCCATACGGCATACCTTAATGAATAATATCTGAAGGTCTTTTCCTTATACCTATATTTCAAATTGCTGCTCACTTTGATTAAATTGGTTAGGCCCAGAATTGTTTTATTTGTAATTTTTGCTTTTATCTGTTTATCAATTTTATTTATTTATTTTACGTTAAAATATTTCCCAGTAGGCTAAAACTTTTAGACGATACTTTCTGATTGGAGCTACAAACCCCACAGTCAGGAGTTTGTATCCACCACTCAATCCCAGTGGGAAAGATGGAGAGAGACCTCTGTCCCTCTGAAGGTTTACAGTCTGGGAAAAAGAGGGAAGTCCTACTCTGTTTCACAAGATCACTATGAGTCTGAATCTACTTGAGAGCTGTGAGTTAGTAGGCGCGATCTATTTATTTATTTATTTGTTTATTTATTTATTTGCTTTGCTTTGGTTATTTGAACCACAATTCATCCTGTTCCAGCTTTATCCTATTTCTTTTTTTCTATTCCAACAAGTAATTGCAGATCAGATCATTATGAACCATAATATTTTCATTAGCTGATTTAGCTCATTGCACTGTGAAGCACAGGGTCAGCAGTTCAAACTCACCAACCCTTCATGAAAGAAAAATGAGGCTTTCTGCTCCCAAGAAGAGTTACAACCTATACCATGTTCAACCTTCATTCTGGTTTCAGTAATTCCTTTCAGTTACCTTGGCCTTGGTCACTCCCTGCGACGGATGAATCCCTCAGGACCAGCGGTGGGAGTGGTGACACCGTGAGGCAAGGGGGTGTAGAAAGAGAGAGACGGTCTTTGGGATGTATGGGGAACCTCCTCTCTGGGAGATGGGCAAAGGGAAGGTGGGTGAGGGGAGACGCCGGGCAGTGTAAGGTAAGATAAAATAATTATTTATAAACTATTAAGGGTTCAGGGGAAAGGGGGGCTTGACCAAGCCCGCCTGCTCACGTGACCACGCTCACCTGCGCACGTGACCCGACAAAGATCGCACGTGACCACGCCTACCGGTGCACGTGACCGCGACCACACGCGCACGTGACCACGCCTACCAGCGTGCGTGACCACGCCCACCCGCGCACGTGACCAAACCCACCCGCGCACGTGACCGCCCAAGCACGTGACCAAACTCACCCACGCACGCGACCAATGGACCACTCCATGTGACCAGGCTTACCCGTGCACGTGAGCACGCCCACCTGCTCACGTGACCCGCCAACCACCGCACGTGACCACGCCCACCTGCGCGCGTGACCACACCTACCAGTGTGCGTGACCACGCCAACCTCCACCCCTGACCACGCCCGCCTGCGCACGTCACCAAGCCAACCAGTGCACGTGACCACGCCAATGTATTCACATTAATTTCATTATCAGTATGTTCATGCCTGTCTATAAAATAATTCTAAAGATTAGTTAGCAATATTATTATTCATATTTTTCTGAACATTACATGGGAAATTAACATAGCAAAGCCTAGAAACTTATAACTTCATAGCTCTTTTTAAAAAACTTACTCTGTCTCCTTTAGATGTCTACATCTTCTTATTAGTATCTTACTTCCCAGTACGAATACAAATGCACAGAATCTCATGTCAACTTGAAGATTTATCAAAGTCCAGGGTGCAGTGTAGCCTTCCAATTATACCTAATGGTATCTCCTTGTGTGCGTGGCCTCCTGCTACCGCGAGTTCTGGGAACCTCCTCCTCTCTCTCTCTCTGGCTTCGGCTTCCTGTTGCCTGACCCTGGTGGCTGCAGGACCTCTGGAGATGTGCACACGGCCATTCGATGCACAAGACTTTGCACTCACCCACCTGCGACATTCCTGCCGTCAGCAACAGTGCATGTGGCTTCATGAGTCTGGAGAAGAACTTATGGGCTAGTATCAGATTGATGGACTTCAGTTGGACTGGGTTGGGATGTTTTCCTGATTCACAATTGCTTCTTGATAGAAAGCTTTTTCTTACACCTACATGAATGTCACTGGATTTGTTTCTCTAGTCAACCTGGCCTTACACAATATGGTACCTAGGGAGTGGACTATTAGAGAAACAAATCATGAAGGCGGAGAGAGGATGCTTGCCTGACCTCTGCTTTCTGATAGTCTTTTCTATTTGACTAGTTGGAGGTCAAATATAGTCCTGTATTTTACTTGTTCTCTTCTGGGAAGGACATGGGAAGTGAAGGTTCTGATGCCCAGAAGTGGTATTTGGTTATTTCTGTCTGAAATTTTGTAAAAATGAATGTGACAGGTGTAAATTTTGAGTTCAGGGGGCAAAAATACCCTTCGAACTTCTCTGAGGCCATGCTGGTTAGTCAAACTGGGTGACCAGAGGCCTGGTCCTAGCTTGATGCCACCAGAGGCCTAAGACCATAATGCATGTGAATGGGATAGTTGAGATCAGAAAGGATTCAACTGGAATGTTTTCAGAATGTGTTTAGTATCTGACTGTATTAGGATTACATCGGTCTTTTGATCTATTTTTATTGCTGTAACGCATACTAGCAATGATTCGTGGAAAATACGAATAGAGCATCTGGCCACTGACACCTGTGGACCTCGTTCACAGGGAGTAGAGTTGCAAACACGAGCAGATTGCCTGGTCTCAAGTTTAAAGAGCTGTGGGAAGCTGAGCCTATGACATGACTTAGCACCGGGGGGGGCGAAGGAGGGTGAGTATTTGTGACAGGGACTCTTGGTCAAAAGTCAAGGCAGCCCATGGGCACCTGAGTGAGGCCAAGTGAGGTGGCCCACAATGAGTTGACCAAATGAAGGAAAGATTTTTGAGCTTGTGAATTGGTGGGCATCTTCCTGCTGACTTGATGGATGGCCTGTCCTGGTTTGACTTTAACGATGGATGCAGACACGCAGGTGCCAACTAGAATGAGATTCTTCACATCAACGAAAATGCTTGTATCCTCGGAGTACTGGGTTCATAGACGGGGCAGTGGAGACATTGGACACGCGGAATGTGGAAGACAAAGGCATGAAGAAGGTGGCTTAGCGACATGGATGGCTGGGGGAAATGTTGATAGGATTATAGAATGATGATGGAGGTGTTCCCCTAATAGCAATGTTAGGCACAGGATATTTTTGTTTTGTTTACTTATAGAATTTTAATGGTCTACTTATAGTATTTAAACTGATTTGTTTACTTATAGTATTTAAATGAGGCTGGCACATTTTGAGTAGTGTGCATTTTAGTTTGATACCGTCAGATACAACTATGATTTTGTGATTGTTTTGTTTAAAATTATCTATGGTCAAAGAGTTGTGGAAAGGCGTTAAGTTCATAAGGGGTGGTCTGTGCTAGTTACATAAGTTCGTGTCATCTTGAAGATTTATAAAAGGACAGGAGTGGAGTCTAACTTGTCAATCGGGTCACAGCATGGTGGTACCTCCTTGTGGGCTTGGCCTTCTCATCTGGAAGGCCCTGGGAGCCTCTTCCTATCTCTCTGCCTTCATTCCTGCTGCCTGACCCCGATGGCTGCAAGAGCTCCGGTGATGTGTACACAGCCATCAGATCCACACGACTTTGCACCCACTGGCCTGTGATATTCCTGCATTCGCCATTGTTTCATGTGGCTTTGTGAGCCTAAAGAGGAACTTATGGACTAGTGTAGGCCTTAGGAACTTGAGTTTGCCTTGGCTGGGATGTTTTCCTGATATATAATGCTTCTCGATAGAAAGCTCTTTCTTATACCTACATGAGTGTTACTGGGTTTGGTTCTCTAGTCAACCTGGCTTAACACGCTCACTTTCATCTTTTTTTTTTTTTTGTTAGAGCTCCTTAACTTTTCCTATTTATTCTGCTTAGCCTTATATATTATTCCCAAAATATATAAATGTAATGTATTTCAGGCACCAAGAGATATACTTCTTTCAAGGAAACATTGGTAAAACAATATCCCTACCTTGCTTTCTCTGTCTAGTGAAAAAAAAGTTTAAGCTGTGCACTCTCCACGTGTCTATCCAAAATCATTCTTTACAAGGCTCTTTGTGAATTTTAAGATTACTTGACCCAGGAAGGGATTATTTGTAAATGACATATGCTACTCTAGGCAAGGGGAATTCTATGCAATTTATGATAAAGTAATTATACTATCATACAAATGAGATGTGTAATATGACCCATCAATAAAATATACTTTTATATATATGCAACAAAAATTTTAGGAGGGTTCTCGCTCTGATTTTTGGATTTCTCCATCTTAGAATTCTCTGAGAATCATTTCGTAGGTGTGGTACATTTCATTTTCCTTCAAGTCATGTGATTTCATTATAACTTAAGGTATATTCTCAGAGAAGATCTTACTCATTACTGTTCATAGAGAGTAATTTATGGAATTATTTTCAGTTAAAATTCCCATATGGCATACCTTAATGAATAATATCTGAAGGTCTTTTCCATATATATATATATTTCAAATTGCTGCTCACTTTGATTAAATTGGTTAGATCCAGAATTGTTTTATTTGTAATTTTTGCTTTTATCTGTTTATCAATTTTATTTATTTATTTTACGTTAAAATATTTCCCAGTAGGCTAAAACTTTTAGACGATACTTTCTGATTGGAGCTACAAACCCCACAGTCAGCAGTTTGTATCCACCACTCAATCCCAGTGGGAAAGATGGAGAGACACCTCTGTCCCTCTGAAGGTTTACAGTCTGGGAAAAAGAGGGAAGTCCTGCTCTGTTCTACAAGATCACTATGAGTCTGAATCAACTTGAGGGCTGTGAATTTGTAGGAGGGATTTATCTATTTATTTATTTATTTGCTTTGCTTTGCCTTGGTTATTTGAACCAAAATTCATGCTGTTCCAGCTTTATCCTATTTCTTTTTTTCTATTCCAACAAGTAATTGCAGATCAGATCATTATGAACCATAATAATTTCATTAGCTGATTTAGCTTATTGCACTGTGAAGCACAGGGTCAGCAGTTCAAACTCACCAACCCTTCATGAAAGAAAAATGAGGCTTTCTGCTCCCATGAAGAGTTACAACCTATACCGTGTTCAACCTTCATTCTGGTTTCAGTAATTCCTCTCAGTTACCT
The DNA here is from genome assembly GCF_050624435.1 of Tenrec ecaudatus. Classification (NCBI taxonomy): domain Eukaryota; kingdom Metazoa; phylum Chordata; class Mammalia; order Afrosoricida; family Tenrecidae; genus Tenrec; species Tenrec ecaudatus. The sequence continues at coordinate 127,416,211 of NC_134543.1, forward strand.
TGGCCTTGGTCACTCCCTGCGACGGATGAATCCCTCAGGACCAGCGGTGGGAGTGGCGACACCGGGAGGCAAGGGGGTGTAGAAAGAGAGAGCCGGTCTTGGGGATGTATGGGGAACCTCCTCTCTGGGAGATGGGCAAAGGGAAGGTGGGTGAGGGGAGACGCCGGGCAGTGTAAGGTAAGATAAAATAATTATTTATAAACTATGAAGAGTTCAGGGGAAAAGGGGGCTTGACCAAGCCCGCCTGCTCACGTGACCACGCTCACCTGCGCACGTGACCTGACAAAGATCGCACGTGACCACGCCTACCCGTGCACGTGAACGCGCCCACCCGCGCACGTGACCACGCCTACCAGCGTGCGTGACCACGCCCACCCGCGCACGTGACCAAACCCACCCGCGCACGTGACCGCCCAAGCACGTGACCAAACTCACCCACGCACGCGACCAATTGACCACTCCATGTGACCAGGCTCACCCGTGCACGTGAGCACGCCCACCTGCTTACGTGACCCGCCAACCACCGCACGTGACCACGCCCACCTGCGCGCGTGGCCACGGGCTCCTGTGCACGTGACTACCCCACACTCTGCACGTGACTACGGGCACTTGCGCACGTGACCATGCCCACCCGCGCACGGGACCATGTCAACATCCGCCACGTGACCACGCCCACCTGCTCACGTGACCACACCCACCTGCGCACGTGACCACACCTACCGGTGTGCGTGACCACGCCAACCTCCACCCCTGACCACGCCCGCCTGCGCACGTCACCAAGCCAACCAGTGCACGTGACCACGCCAATGTATTCACATTAATTTCATTATCAGTATGTTCATGCCTCTCTATAAAATAATTCTAAAGATTAGTTAGCAATATTATTATTCATATTTTTCTGAACATTACATGGGAAATTAACATAGCAAAGCCTAGAAACTTATAACTTCATAGCTCTTTTTAAAAAACTTACTCTGTCTCCTTTAGATGTCTACATCTTCTTATTAGTATCTTACTTCCCAGTACGAATACAAATGCACAGAATCTCATGTCAACTTGAAGATTTATCAAAGTCCAGGGTGCAGTGTAGCCTTCCAATTATACCTAATGGTATCTCCTTGTGTGCGTGGCCTCCTGCTACCGCGAGTTCTGGGAACCTCCTCCTCTCTCTCTCCGGCTTCGGCTTCCTGTTGCCTGACCCTGGTGGCTGCAAGACCTCTGGAGATGTGCACATGGCCATTCGATGCACAAGACTTTGCACCCACCCACCTGCGACATTCCTGTCGTCAGCAACAGTGCATGTGGCTTCATGAGTCTGGAGAAGAACTTATGGGCTAGTATCAGATTGATGGACTTCAGTTGGACTGGGTTGGGATGTTTTCCTGATTCACAATTGCTTCTTGATAGAAAGCTTTTTCTTACACCTACATGAATGTCACTGGATTTGTTTCTCTAGTCAACCTGGCCTTACACAATATGGTACCTAAGGAGTGGAATACTAGAGAAACAAATCATGAAGGCGGAGAGAGGATGCTTGCCTGACCTCTGCTTTCTGATAGTCTTTTCTCTTTGACTAGTTGGAGGTCAAATATAGTCCTGTATTTTACTTGTTCTCTTCTGGGAAGGACATGGGAAGTGAAGGTTCTGATGCCCAGAAGTGGTATTTGGTTATTTCTGTCTGAAATGTTGTAAAAATGAATGTGACAGGTGTAAATTTTGAGTTCAGGGGGCAAAAATACCCTTCGAACTTCTCTGAGGCCATGCTGGTTAGTCAAACTGGGTGACCAGAGGCCTGGTCCTAGCTTGGTGCCACCAGAGGCCTAAGACCATAATGCATGTGAATGGGATAGTTGAGATCAGAAAGGATTCAACTGGAATGTTTTCAGAATGTGTTTAGTATCTGACTGTATTAGGATTACATCGGTCTTTTGATCTATTTTTATTGCTGTAACGCATACTAGCAATGATTCGTGGAAAATACGAATAGAGCATCTGGCCACTGACACCTGTGGACCTCGTTCACAGGGAGTAGAATTGCAAACACGAGCAGATTGCCTGGTCTCAAGTTTAAAGAGCTGTGGGAAGCTGAGCCGATGACATGACTTAGCACCGGGGGGGCGAAGGTGGGTGAGTATTTGTGACGGGGACTCTTGGTCAAAAGTCAAGGCAGCCCATGGGCACCTGAGTGAGGCCAAGTGAGGTGGCCCACAATGAGTTGACCAAATGAAGGAAAGATTTTTGAGCTTGTCAATTGGTGGGCATCTTCCTGCTGACTTGATGGATGGCCTGTCCTGGTTTGACTTTAACGATGGATGCAGACACGCAGGTGCCAACTAGAATGAGATTCTTCACATCAACGAAAATGCTTGTATCCTCGGAGTACTGGGTTGATAGAAGGGGCAGTGGAGACATTGGACACGCGGAATGTGGAAGACAAAGGCATGAAGAAGGTGGCTTAGCGACATGGATGGCTGGGGGAAATGTTGATAGGATTATAGCATGATGATGGAGGTGTTCCCCTAATTGCAATGTTAGGCACTGGATAATTTTGTTTTGTTTACTTATAGAATTTAAATGGTCTACTTATAGTATTTAAATTGTTTTGTTTACTTATAGTACTTAAATGAGGCTGGCACATTTTGAGTAGTGTGCATTTTAGTTTGATACTGTCAGATACAACTATGATTTTGTGATTGTTTTGTTTTAAAATTATCTATGGTCAAAGAGTTGTGGAAAGGCTTTAAGTTCATAAGGGGTGGTCTATGCTAGTTACATAAGTTCGTGTCAACTTGAAGATTTATAAATGACAGGAGTGGCGTCTAACTTGTCAATCGGGTCACAGCATGGTGGTACCTCCTTGTGGGCTTAGCCTTCTCATCTGGAAGGCCCTGGGAGCCTCTTCCTATCTCTCTGCCTTCATTCCTGCTGCCTGACCCCGATGGCTGCAAGAGCTCCGGTGTTGTGTACACAGCCATCATATCCACACGACTTTGCACCCACTGGCCTGTGATATTCCTGCATTCGCCATTGTTTCATGTGGTTTTGTGAGCCTAAAGAGGAACTTATGGACTAGTGTAGGCCTTAGGAACTTGAGTTTGCCTTGGCTGGGATGTTTTCCTGATATATAATGCTTCTCGATAGAAAGCTCTTTCTTATACCTACATGAGTGTTACTGGGTTTGGTTCTCTAGTCAACCTGGCCTAACACGCTCACTTTCATCTTTTTTTTATTTTTGGTAGAGCTCCTTAACTTTTCCTATTTATTCTGCTTAGCCTTATATATTATTCCCAAAATATATAAATGTAATGTATTTCAGGCTCCAAGAGATATACTTCTTTCAAGGAAACATTGGTAAAACAATATCCCTACCTTGCTTTCTCTGTATAGTGAAAAAAAAGTTTAAGCTGTGCACTCTCCACGTGTCTATCCAAAATCATTCTTTACAAGGCTCTTTGTGAATTTTAAGATTACTTGACCCAGGAAGGGATTATTTGAAAATGACATATGCTACTCTAGGCAAGGGGAATTCTATGCAATTTATGATAAAGTAATTATACTATCATACAAATGAGATGTGTAATATGACCCATCAATAAAATATATTTATATATATGCAACAAAAATTGTATGAGGGTTCTCGCTCTGATTTTTGGATTTCTCCATCTTAGAATTCTCTGAGAATTATTTCGTAGGTGTCGTACATTTCATTTTCCTTCAAGTCATTTGATTGCATTATAACTTAAGGTATATTCTCAGAGAAGATCTTACTCATTACTGTTCGTAGAGAGTAACTTATGGAATTATTTTCAGTTAAAATTCCCATTCGGCATACCTTAATGAATAATATCTGAAGGTCTTTTCCATATATCTATATTTCAAATTGCTGCTCACTTTGATTAAATTGGTTAGGCCCAGAATTGTTTTATTTGTAATTTTGGCTTTTATCTGTTTATCAATTTTATTTACTTAATTTACGTTAATATATTTCCCAGTAGGCTAAAACTTTTAGACGATACTTTCTGATTGGAGCTACAAACCCCACAGTCAGCAGTTTGTATTCACCACTCAATTCCAGTGGGAAAGAAGGAGAGAGACCTCTGTCCCTCTGGTTTACAGTCTGGGAAAAAGAAGGAAGTCCTGCTCTGTTCTACGAGATCACTATGAGTCTGAATCAACTTCAGCGCCGTGAGTTTTTAGGAGGGATTTATTTATTTATTTGTTTATTTATTTGCTTTGGTTATTTTAACCACAATTCATCCTGGTCCAACTTTATCCTATTTCTTTTTTTCTATTCCAACAAGTAATTGCAGATCAGATCATTATGAACCATAAAATTTTCATTAGCTGATTTAGCTTATTGCACTGTGAAGCACAGGGTCAGCAGTTCAAACTCACCAACTCTTCATGAAAGAAAAGTGAGGCTTTCTGCTCCCATGAAGAGTTACAACCTATACCATGTTCAGCCTTCATTCTGGTTTCAGTAATTCCTCTCAGTTACCTTGGCCTTGGTCACTCCCTGCGACGGATGAATCCCTCAGGACCAGCGGTGTGAGTGGCGACACCTGGAGGCAAGGTTTGTAGAAAGAGAGAGCCGGTCTTGGGGATGTATGGGGAACCTCCTCTCTGGGAGATGGGCAAAGGGAAGGTGGGTGAGGGGAGATGCCGGGCAGTGTAAGGTAAGATAAAATAATTATTTACAAACTATTAAGGGTTCAGGGGAAAGGGGGGCGTGACCAAGCCGGCCTGCTCACGTGACCACGCTCACCTGCGCCTGTGACCTGACAAAGAGCGCCCGTGACCTGACAAAGAGCGCACGTGACCGTGCCCACCCGCGCACGTGACCATGCCCAACTGCGCACGTGTCCCGCCAACCAGCACTCGTGACCACGCCTACCAGCGCGCGTGTCCACGCCCACCCGCGCGCGAGACCAAGCTGGCCCGCGCACCTGACCACGCCTGCCTGCACACGTGACCCGCCAACAAGCGCACGTGACCACGGGCGCCTGCACACATGACCACCCCAAACTGTGCATGTGACGACGGGCTCTAGCACACGTGTCCATGTCCACCGGCGCACGTGACCATGTAAACCTCCGCACTTGACCACGCCCACTTGCTCACATGACCAAACCCACCCGCTAACGTGACCACGCGCACCTGTGAACGTGCCCGGGCTCACCCGTGCACTTGTCCGCCCAAGCACTTGACCAAACTCACCCGCGCACGTGACTCCTCGCACCACTCCACGTGACCAGCCTCACCAGCGCACGTGACCACGCCCACCTGCGCATGTGAACCGCCAACCAGCGCACGGGACCACGACCACCTGCGCACGTGACCACGCAAGACTGCGCACGTGACCACGCAAGACTGCGCACGTGACTGCGGGCACTTGCGCACGTGCCAATGCCACCCGTGCACGTGACCAGGCTGGCCCGCGCACGTGACGATGCCCGCCTGCGCGTGTGACCACGGGCGCTTGCGCACGTGACTACCCCAAACTGTGCACGTGACTACGGACACTTGCACACGTGACCATGCCCACCTGCGCACGGGACCATGCCAACATCCGCACGTGACCACGCCCACCTGCTCACGTGACCACACCCACCTGCGCGCGTGACCACTCCTACCGGTGCGTGTGACTATGCCTACCTATGCACGTGACCACGCCCGCCTGCACACGTGACCAAGCCAACCAGTGCACGTGACCACGCCAATGTATTCACATTACTTTCATTAACAGTATGTCCATGCCACTCTATAAAATAATTCTAAAGATTAGTTAGCAGTATTATTATTCATATTTTTCTGAACATTACATGGGAAATTAACTTAGGAAAGCCTAGAAACTTATAACTTCATAGCTTTTTAAAAAAAACTTACTCTGTCTTCTCCTTAGATGTCTGCATCTTATTACAATCTTACTTCCCAGTACGAATACAAATGCACATAACCTCATGTCAACTTGAAGATTTATCAAAGTACAGGGTGCAGTGTAGCCTTCCAATTATGCCTAATGGTATCTCCTTGTGTGCGTGGCCTCCTGCTACCGCGAGTTCTGGGAACCTCCTCCTCTCTCTCTCTCTGGCTTCAGCTTCCTGTTGCCTGACCCTGGTGGCTGCAAGACCTCTGGAGATGTGCACACGGTCATTCGATGCACAAGACTTTGCACCCACCCAACTGCGACATTCCTGCCGTCAGCAACAGTGCACGTGGCTTCATGAGTCTGGAGAAGAACTTATGGGCTAGTATCAGATTTATGGACTTCAGTTGGACTGGGTTGGGATGTTTTCCTGATTCACAATTGCTTCTTGATAGAAAGCTTTTTCTTACACCTATATGAATGTCACTGGATTTGTTTCTCTAGTCAACCTGGCCTTACACAATATGGTACCTAGGGAGTGGAATACTAGAGAAACAAATCATGAAGGCGGAGAGAGGATGCTTGCCTGACCTCTGCTTTCTGATAGTCTCTTCTCTTTGACTAGTTGGAGGTCAAATATAGTCCTGTATTTTACTTGTTCTCTTCTGGGAAGGACATGGGAAGTGAAGGTTCTGATGCCCAGAAGTGGTATTTGGTTATTTCTGTCTGAAATTTTGTAAAAATGAATGTGACAGGTGTAAATTTTGAGTTCAGGGGGCAAAAATACCCTTCGAACTTCTCTGAGGCCATGCTGGTTAGTCAAACTGGGTGACCAGAGGCCTGGTCCTAGCTTGGTGCCACCAGAGGCCTAAGACCATAATGCATGTGAATGGGATAGTTGAGATCAGAAAGGATTCAACTGGAATGTTTTCAGAATGTGTTTAGTATCTGACTGTATTAGGATTACATCGGTCTTTTGATCTATTTTTATTGCTGTAACGCATACTAGCAATGATTCGTGGAAAATACGAATAGAGCATCTGGCCACTGACACCTGTGGACCTCGTTCACAGGGAGCAGAGTTGCAAACACGAGCAGATTGCCTGGTCTCAAGTTTAAAGAGCTGTGGGAAGCTGAGCCTATGACATGACTTAGCACCGGGGGGGCCGAAGGTGGGTGAGTATTTGTGACAGGGACTCTTGGTCAAAAGTCAAGACAGCCCATGGGCACCTGAGTGAGGCCAAGTGAGGTGGCCCACAATGAGTTGACCAAATGAAGGAAAGATTTTTGAGCTTGTGAATTGGTGGGCATCTTCCTGCTGACTTGATGGATGGCCTGTCCTAGTTTGACTTTAACGATGGATGCAGACACGCAGGTGCCAACTAGAATGAGATTCTTCACATCAATGAAAATGCTTGTATCCTCGGAGTACTGGGTTGATAGAAGGGGCAGTGGAGACATTGGACACGCGGAATGTGGAAGACAAAGGCATGAAGAAGGTGGCTTAGCGACATGGATGGCTGGAGGAAATGTTGATAGGATTATAGCATGATGATGGAGGTGTTCCCCTAATTGCAATGTTAGGCACAGGATATTTTTGTTTTACTTATAGAATTTAAATGGTCTACTTATAGTATTTAAATTGTTGTTTACTTATAGTACTTAAATGAGGCTGGCACATTTGAGTAGTGTGCATTTTAGTTTGATACTGTCAGATACAACTATGATTTTGTGATTGTTTTGTTTTAACATTATCTATGGTCAAAGAGTTGTGGAAAGGCATTAAGTTCATAAGGGGTAGTCTGTGCTAGTTACATAAGTTCGTGTCAACTTGAAGATTTATAAAAGGACAGGAGTGGAGTCTAGCTTGTCAATCGGGTCACAGCATGGTGGTACCTCCTTGTGGGCATGGCCTTCTCATCAGGAAGGCCCTGGGAGCCTCTTCCTATCTCTCTGTCTTCATTCCTGCTGCCTGACCCCGATGGCTGCAAGAGCTCCGGTGATGTGTACACAGCCATCAGATCCACACGACTTTGCACCCACTGGCCTGTGATATTCCTGCATTCGCCATTGTTTCATGGGACTTTGTGAGCCTAAAGAGGAACTTATGGACTAGTGTAGGCCTCAGGAACTTGAGTTTGCCTTGGCTGGGATGTTTTCCTGATATATAATGCTTCTCGATAGAAAGCTCTTTCTTATACCTACATGAGTGTTACTGGGTTTGTTTCTCTAGTCAACCTGGCCTAATTCGCTCACTTTCATCTTCTTTTTTTTTCGTTGAGCTCCTTAACTGTTCCTATTTATTCTGCTTAGCCTTATCTATTATTCCCAAAATATATAAATGTAATGTATTTCAAGCTCAAGGAGATATACTTCTTTCAAGGAAACATTGGTAAAACAATATCCCTACCTTGCTTTCCCTGTTTAGAGAAAAAAAGTTTAAGCTGTTCACTCTCCACGTGTCTATCCAAAATCATTCTTTACTAGGCTCTTTGTGAATTTTACAATTACTTGACCCAGGAAGGGATTATTTGAATGACAAAATCAGATGGCTTACCAGGCTGGGAATGAAAGATTCAAGAGGAAAGGACCTGCATTCACCATCAAAAAGGGTATTTCAAGATCTATCTTGAAGTACAGTGCTGTCTGTGCAAGATAATATCTATCCCCATGCAAGGAAACGCCGTCAGTATAACTATTACTCACACGTATGCACCAACTACTAGAAGTAGCAATGCAGAAAGTGAAGAAGTCTACCATCATCTTTAGTCTGAAATTGAACAAGCAATCAGGATGCACGGATCAGTACTGTTGATTGGAACCCAAGCGTTAGAAACAAGGAGGAAGGGACAGTAGTTTGAAAATATGGCCTTGGTGATAGAAGTGAAGCTTGGGTTGGTGACAGGATTTTGCAAGAACCAATGACTTGCTCTTAGAAGATATACTTTTAACAATATATGAGGACTTCTCCAGAGGGAACAGAGAGATGTCCTATTGACGTCCATGGGAAGAAACGATGGGGAAGCTCGCTATCAGCAGCGAACTACGCTCTTGAGAACACTTCAGAACAGACGTGATGCCCTGAACACTAATGAGAGAAGACCTGAGGACTGAGGAGCGGTGGGATGATATATAGACCATCGGACCTCAATAAGTCAAAGGGCACTGCAAAGACAGTCATGACTGAGGCATAAGCGGAGCAAAAGCAGGATTGACCAAGATTTCCTCTTGCTTGGATCCACAACCCATGTGCAAGGAAACAGCAGTGCAGAGCTCAAAGGACACACTGCGTTGCACTGAGCATCTGTGCCCTGAGGATCACAAGCTGTGCCATCCAGAGCCCGAGAGGGACTACGATAAGAGTTCCAACAACACTGAGATGCTGGTGTGCAGAAGGCTGCAGATGACAGTGGAAGCCCGAGATACATGTGAGATCTACACAGGGAATAAGCCTCCCCTAATGGAGGGACAGGAATAAACTGGGTACCAAGCAGAGTGTTGGAGGGAAAACTGTGGTAGATTAAAATGTCAAACCTGACTTGAAGGGTTAAAGCCTTGTCATTTGACCTCCCCTCTGAGACAACTGGCCTTGATTGGGCTCTCAATATTTTCTGGGCTTTTTCATATTGGAGTTTATTTTTATGTATTTTTTCATGTGGGTAACCTTTTTGAATATTTTTAAAGCATTTTTCTGTGTTCTGGTAGATGAAACCCAGGAATAAAGAATGTCTAGAAACAGTAATTGTAATAAATGTTCCTCGGGGTGGGGGTAAAAGGGTGCTGATAGCAAGGAGTTCAAGAAAGGAAGGACGTGCTTTGAAACTTATTGGGGTAGCAATTGTACAATACTGCTCCTAATAAAATGGTTCGGGGGAGGAGGGCACACCTAACTTTTGTGCAACACCTCTTTAAAGTGTCGAGAAGCAGGGACTCGGGTGCTTTGAGGACTAAGGTGCACCTGACCTGAACAGTGGCCTTTTCAATCACCCCACACATTCGAAATTCGGACATTGAATAAGGAAGGCCAAAGAAGAACTGATGTCCGTCCCTGAATCACAGTGCTGGGAGGGAATACTGAAAGGACCCCGTGCCCTCCCTGCTGTCCTTTGGGAAGACACATGAACTTTCAGATCAAGCTGTGGCCGGTCACCTCGCGTCTACACAGCGTGGCTTCCCACAAAGCCCTTCCTTGGTCTGGAGCGCTGTGGGAAACGCGAGGTCAGTGCCGGCCGTGCCAGTGCATCTATGGGACTTGACGCCAACAACGAAGGCAGCCAGCAAGAGCGTGGGCACTGCTTCAACTCACGGCCGTGCCAGATCCACTGCCTGCCTCTCGACGAGCACAGATGCAAGGGGAATATGGGGTTCGGCTGGGCCGATTCCTGTTTTACCCTGGAGTGGAAATGGGGGCTGCGACAACAGACATACTCCTCCTGGAGTGGCTCAGAAGGTCCCTGTCGTGACCACCACGTCCATTTGCGCAGGAAGCACTTACAGGCAGGGGTCCTCAGGTTGGTTCTGAGTCCGGGGAACCAGATGCGAGCTCTGCTCCATCAGGTTTTCAGTGGCTGTTTTGAGGCCTGTGTTTCTGAGGCACCCCTGGACATACCCGAATCTCCCACATTTTGGCCAGCATCCTGATGTACCCCCATGGTCTCACTCCACGAAGCACCTACTGTGGACCAAATGCCTTTCATGGTCAGTCATCAGCATCACGCACAGAGCAAGACCTAGCCAGGACCCCCACGCTACGGACGGAGACACCAAGGCTCAGAGAACTGAAGACACTGCCCCGGAGTTGCCTTGCGCTCTGAGTGGCAGTGCCTGCCATGGGCCTGGGCCATTCCAGCCCAGCACCTTCCTCACCACTGTGAAACCACCTGACTGACCACAGACAGCTGTTTGGGAGGCCTGGAGCGACAGCCTTGTGAGGAGAGTGTCCACGCAACAACATTTCTTTCACTTTCCCTTAGCAACGATGTCCCAGAGCAGAAGCACCAACGGGGCTCGCTGTCATGCTGAGCAGACACTTGAGTGGATCACTCCTAGCTGAACCCCCCCCCTTCCGTCTCAGCAAAGGCACCCCCTTTCACAGGTAGGGGCCAGCCAGCTCCTCTCTCCGTGCAGCTTCCCCCAGATGAAACATTTGTGATCAGCCAGCAGAAATGCGCTCCCCCAGTGCCCTCATTAGGGAAACGAAGCAGATAAACAGTGTAATTATGGATTCCATTTTCAGCTAAAACAAAACAGGCGTCCAGCTCAGAGCCTTTCTCTAGCCGGGGCATGGTACACTTAGAAGGAACCTTGCGGGTCAATGGCCTCACATTGGTTCAGACGGCCCCCTTCTAGCACTGGATGGAGGAGGCCCCCTGCTCTACAAGACCTTCAGAGGGCAGCAGCCCACTGAGGGGGGAGGGGGAGAGCTGACTCGCTGGGCGGAGCAGGAGGCGTGGCTGTTCACCATCAGGAGGAAAGGGGAGCTCCACACTCAGCAGAGCACTACAGACCCGGCTGGTGGGTAATTTGGGTCAAACAGTCGGCTTTGCTCAGGGACTGCAGGGAGGGCAGGCAGTGTGACCACCTCACCCAGGCAGCTGAGGGGACAGGTCTTGGCTGAGCACTGATGGCAGGTTCTACCAGTAGGCACACTTCTGTGTGCTCCGGGGATCTGAAGAGCACCCATGAAAAGGGAGCCCTCCTTGATGGACACCATGAACATGACAAGGCCTTGCCACAGTCCATGGGAAGTAGGTCCCTCGGTGTGGTGGTGGTGAGCTGTAAAAGCCTTAAAGAAAAACTTTTGAAGATGGAAAACAGGGAGACAAAATGCCACAGAGTCCTTTCTGGTTGTTTTTGCTACAGTTTTGGCCACCGCTTGCCCAGGTGTGTGGGCGTGTAGATGCCAGACTACCTCCCAGAGAGGGCGTGTGAAGGCTGCCCTGCCCTTCCCATGGGGCCACCCACACCGTGTCTGGTGCGGGTTCCGCACCTGGAGTGGGCACTGAGGATGTCTGCGGTGGATCACTCTGTGGCACGGGCTGTCCTGCAGGCCTGGGCCACTAAATGCCAGCAGCACTCTCCCCTAGTTGTGACCACAGCTATTTGTCTCCAGATAAGGCAAATGTTCACCGGTGTGTGTGGGGCGGGGGGGGGTGTACAGGGGGGGGTTGAGAGAGGGGGAAGGAGGTGCAAAATGGCTGGGATGAAGCAAAGGGCACCCCAGCTGGCAACTGATTAACAGAAACTCACTGTCTAAAGGCTATGATTGTGTGTTCCGGATGGAGCTGTGTACCCCAAAGCAAGTATTACCAAATCCTATGTAACCTGTGCCATGAGTCCGCTTGGAGAGTAGGGTTCCTTTATCATAGTAAGGAGGCAGGATTTCTATCAGGTGCAGTTTAAAGCAATCTTGTGTAAGGTCCTGAGAACAGACAATAACAAGCAAGCAGATGGATACCACTCCTGGGGACACAGCTGGGAAGGGACAAGGACATTCCCTGAGAGCCAGCACCCTGGATCTGGACTTCTTGAAAGCCTGCACTGTGAGAAAATAACATGTGCCTGCGCTAGATCACAAAGCTGGGCAGGGGGACAGGGGTGTTTGCCTTGGGTCCCCACTGAAGCCCCTTGGCAGTGAGAAAAGGGAGTTAGGAAAAGTTGAACCATGGGAGATGACCAGCCCACTTCCCTCTGCACCTTGCAGTCCCCTAAGAAACAGCCATATGTTTCGGTGATAGTTTGCCATGAGAATCACCAGGGGAAACCAAAGCACAGGCACCCTCCCCTCTGCCAGTCACGTAACGTGGTCGGCTGTTATGTGCGTTGAAAATGAGGAATTCAGAGTCCACAGAGACCAGGTGCCTTGCGTGCGTCTTTGGAGCCGGCACAAGGCCACGCTGCGCCAAAGCACTTGGCTGCAGCTCCCCGTCCTTTGCTCTCCTCCTGCTTCAATCCTGCAGTCCCCTCAGTCCTCATGATGAATGGATACAGCTCTGCTGTTTCCAATTAGAAGTCAACCTTCAACTATCTCCACCTGCAGGGCAGAACTCAGCTAACAAGACCTGAGGTCGGAGGGGAAGCTCACCTCTAAGCCAAAAGGACAATCAGAACCAGAAGGCTTATCACATGGGCCAGATTGCTCCTGAAGACCCCTTCGCCCAATGCCCTGACTGCCAAAGGCTCCAAATTCATCGCTCAGGGAGCCTTGGTGTCACAGTGGGTCTCACATTGAGCAGCTGACCACAGAGTTGCAGGTACGAACCCACCAGCTGCTCCTCGGGAGAAAGATGAGGCTGTCTGCTCCTGTCAAGCAGTCTAGCCTTGGAAACCCCGAGGGCCAGTTCTGCTGGGTCCCGTAGGGTCACTGTGACTTAGGATCTGCTAGTTGGCTGTGGGTTTGGTTTCCCTCGTAGCTGGAAGAAGCAGGTGGACACAGTCAGGTTGGTCTTCCTAGGTACTAGGAGCCCTGGTGGTACAATGGTTACACCTGGGGCCACGAACTACAAAAAAAATCAGCAGTTTGAAAGCACCAGCCACTCTTCCCAAGAAATATGGGGCTCTCTACTCCCGTAAACAGTCACCGTCTCGGAGACCCACAGGGGCAGCTCTCCCCTGTCCTGTAGGGTTGTTGTGGGTCGGAATCAACTCAGTGGCAGCGAGAGTTTTGTGATTCCTTCATAAATAGGCTCACTTTTCCTCAGTCCCGTCTTGTGAAGCGGCTTCCCTGTGACAGTCCGCCCACATCACCCACGTAGTGAGGACCCCTTACCTCCCAGGACTCAAAGCCTGGTGTGGAGGCTCCCACTTCCACGGACCCCGGTGCTGCTGCGTCTGAGAGCTGATGTTCCGAGCGCTCGGTTTGTGGCGGGCTGCAGGTTAAGGGCGGAGGAGCCGGAAATCCATCTGCGTCTCCGCTAGGTTCCGGTTCCCTTAAGTTCTGACCCTTGACCTCTCACGGCCACGGAGTTCATTCTAACAAGCAATGTAAAAACACTTCGCTCTCAGGTGCAGAGAGTTTGCTGTGCCGCACGTGGCCAGCCACTCAGGGGCAGCCTCGCCCTCAGGAACGTGCCTGGTGTGCCCCTGATGGGAACTGGGGCACTAAGAGTCATACTCCTCCGATCAGGGTGGGGGGTGGGTCTGACCCAATTATGTAAACTTTTCTAATCTGCAACAGTGAATCTCTCCCAAATCTCCGCCCTTCCTTCTGTAGTCCTGCCTGTGACAGGGAAGGGGACTTGCTGGCGTTTGTCCTTGATGAGACTGGGGATGACACGATTTCAGCGAAGTATGCTAACTGAACAGTCCGCAGTTCAGACGCAGGACCTGCTCTTAGGGAGAAAGACGAGAGTTTCTTTCTGCTCCTGTTTAGATTTAGAGCCTCGGAAACCTGCAGGGCAGTCCTAGCTGTTCTATAAGGTCGCTAGATGGTGTTTCCTCCTCGATGGCAGCACGTTTGAGTGCCACATAGGCATGAGCCCCAGTCTACCTGCCTTAGGTGGAGGGTCCTGAACCAACCATGTACCATCCATCTTCATGGGTTTACTGTCCTCGTTCAGCCCCTTCCCTGCAAGCTTGCTCCTGCCCACAGCTGCAGTGTCTTCATCTGCCACCATCGTGACTGACGGACAGGTTTCTCCATGTCCTATTTAAGTAGCCGAGTTTCTGGGAATCTTGGCCACCATTTGGGCCTTGTGCTGACTGTCTCCCTCGTCTGTATGATTTGTCTCTGTCCTGTTTAAGACTTAGTAAGTGTGTCTCCATAAGTTCTTTTTGAATGTGGGGTCCGTTTTATCCCCTACAACAGGTGTATAATTTTTCACCCCAATTTAAAAATTGGGGGAAAGCTAGTAAAATAAATAGACAGCAGTCAGTACCCTATAGGCCGACTCTCAGGTTTCCTACATCTTGAGCATTGCATATTTTCAAACAAAAGTTCTGCAGCTGTGGGGGCAGTGGGGGGGGGGTTCTTCTGAGGACAGGAAAGTTTTGTCCTCCTATGTCCCCAGTTTGGTCTCTGCTCACTGGACACCTTTCGCCACATTGACTGCGGACTGTACTTAGTTCCACGTCCTGCCCCTCCCCCCAAGATAGATATTGTCCGGTCTTGGCACAACAGACTCCATTTTGAGTTCTGCACCTCCACATTAGCTCTCAATACTGACCCCTAACTGACCTCCCCTCCCCTGCTCAACCCCAAATTCCTGGAACCAGCTCATCCCAAAGCCAGAATGTTTTCTGAAGATATAGTCACTCCACCCGTGCCTGACATAAAAATAAGATTAACAACCTTCTCCCTTCTGAAGCACCTGTGTGCGTAGATCCTCCCCAGCTATGCCTGCCAGCAGTGGGCATAAAAACGCCACCAGGATTTCTTCCCAGTGCGCAGCTTCAATAGCTCAATACCATGAGTTGCTGAACCCGCCCACAAGCTTCTCAATAAAGCCTGCTTCTAAAACTCCGCTAATTGGGTCTTTGATTCTGTTTTCGTGTCCAAATAAACCTTATAGATATCTCTGTGGCATATGCAGTGTTGCGTCTTGTTTTTCTTGTTACATGATACTTCCGTGAGTATTTTTCCATTTTATTAAAAAGTGTTCAGAAACAGAACTGCATGCATGTCTGTGGATGGGTTATAATTTATTTTTAAATGTCGCTGGCATTTGCGATCATAAATCCCCTGGTGATGATCACCCTGTCAGGGAAGGCCTTTTGTTCACATCTCGGTCTCTCCTTAGGCTACATTTCCCCCAATGGGATCCTGGCTCTCACTGTGAAAGGTGGCACCGCCCACCTCAGTTGGGAGGGGCAAGCCTTAGACCCGAGTCCTGATGTCATGGGGACAGTACTGGGGCCACAAAAAGCCACCCCCACCGCGGGAAGCAGTGGCAACATGGACACATTGCATCTGTGTCACTGTCCCTCGAGGCTGCCCCTCTGCAGTGGCCGCGTGCATGTGTAGCCCTCTCCAAAGGTGTCGGCCTGCCTCCTGCTCTAGCTCATAGGAAACCAGCACATTCTGCGCTGGGGGAAGCCAGGCCCCCTGTGGTCATCTTGATTTGGCACAGGGCCTCTGCAGTGGAGCCGAAGGCTGGGTGTCTGGGGCTCTGGTCTGGATGGAAGAGGCTGCTGATGTGTCTTTCTCCCACGGACAGGCTGGGGGTGCAAACTACAGATCGTGGAGTTAGTAATTGGGCTACTAGGCTTGCTTTTCTAAATAGAGAAAAATGGACGGATTTGTCAAAGCCACACACCTGTGACTGTAATGGCCATGCCTGGCCTAGGGAGAACTGCTGAGGTCTTTAGTTAGCACGGACAAACACCTGGTGTGCACCACATCACCAATGAGCTGCTGGCTCTTCACACTCGGTTTCTAGGACACATTCTTTTGACACATTCAGATTTTCTCAATGACAAAGACAGAAATGGTTGCCATTGACCTCCTACCACTGACTTCTATCCAGTTAATGAGATGGATACAAATCCAGATTTATTTTCTCCTAAGCCTTCGAAGCTCGAAATTCTTTGTGTGGTATACCTAACTCTACAGATACATGTCAATTTGACATGAACATAACATGAGCGTTGACCTCAGTAAATTTGTTTCACTCATGAGAACATTACTACAGTAATAACTATGTGCAGTCAAAAAATTCTTGTAGAGCAAACATCAAATGCAAAGACAGACAATGCAGTGGAAACTGCCATACTGACACACCCAGGGGACGTTAGGATGTGTGGAAGATAACACCTCAAATACCATATAATGCTACACAGTATAAATTGTATATAGAGCTAGAGCGTCACATCGTTTCCTTGATAAGTTAATGGTATAATTATGTTATTTTTAAGTAAGCCTTTTTTAAAAAAGAAAATGTATGGTTTCATTAATGTGTCAACTGGAAACATGTCCTTTGAGATAGATAGGTCTATAAGAAATATCGATAAACCCAGCATTAAAAGAGCCACTGCCTTCAGTCAGTCCTAACTCACAGTGGCTCTACATAGGGTTTCTAAGATGATGAATCTTTACTGGCACAAAGAGCCTCCGCTTTCTCCCGAGTGCTGGCTGGTGGGTTTGAATGGCTGACCTCCTGGCTAACGCGCAGGGCCTGACCTGACCATGGTTAAGACTCAGCTGTGCCATCAAGGAATTCCGGAGTCATTAGCAACAGACAGAGGCAGGGACCGTTGGGAAGAGCAACAGTTCAGCGTGTGTGCTGACTGGGACAGACGCAAAAAGATCCTTATGGAGAGAAAAGCTCAAAAGTTCACTTCCGTGGAGTCAGCGAGTACGTAAAACTTAAGGAGAATGAATGGCTGTTACTGGGTCTTGTTCCAAGATCAACAATAGAATGGGAATCACTGAAAAGCAACAACAATAGGAAATAAAACGTGTTTGCCAGCAGACGGGGAAAAAATCCAGAACCCTTATAGTGGTCCCACGGCTAAGGTGCTTGCTGCTACCTAAAGTTCAACTGTCAGAACCCATGAGTCACTCCCTGGGGGAAAGACATGGCTGTCTACTTCCACACAGACTCACAGTCTCAGAAAACCCATAGGTGGGCAGCTCTGCCCTGTGCCACAGGGTCCACAGGGCCACTCTGGGTTGGAACTGACTTGATGGCAATGGGTTTAGGGTTTGGGTTACTGTTGTTTTTGTTTTTTATTTACCGTGGAAAATAGCTTGGTGGTTTTGCTACATGTTAAATGTACAACTACAGCACGGCCTCCGCCATTCCAAATGCAGAGGCACCTCAGACCTGTGTCCGCCATGCCGCCTGCGCCATCCCTGACAGTCCAGAGGTGGAGTGATGGTCCTGTCCCCACGAGCGGACTTGAGGGAAAATGAAATGTATGGCACTTAGGAAATAATTCTCAGAGAATTCTAAGATGGAGAAATCCAAAAATCAGAGCGAGAACCCTCATAAACTTGTTGTTGCATATATAAAATATATTTTATTGTTGGGACATATTACACATCTTATTTGTATGATAGTATAATTACTTTATCATAAATTGCATATAAATCCCCTTGCATATAGTAGCATATGTCATTTTCAAATAATCCCTTCCTAGGTCAAGTAATCGTAAAATTCACAAAGAGCCTTGTAAAGAATGATTTTGGATAGACACATGGAGAGAGCACAGCTTAAACTTTTTTTTTTTGCTAAACAGATAAAGCGAGGTAGGGATATCGTGTTACAAATGTCTCCTTGAAAGAAGTATATCTTTTTGAGCATGAAATACATTAAATTTATATATTTTGGGAATAATATATAAGATGAAACAGAATAAATATGAAAAGTTAAGTAGCTCTACAAAAAAGATGAAAGTGAGCGTGTTAGGCCAGGTTGACTAGAGACACAAACTCAGTAACACTCATGTAGGTATAAGAAAGAGCTTTCTATCGAGAAGCATTATATATCAGGAAAACATCCCAGCCAAGACAAACTCAAGTTCCTAAGGCCTACACTAGTCCATAAGTTCCTCTTTAGACTCACAAAGCCACATGAAACAATGCTGAATGCAGGAATATCACAGGCCAGTAGGTGCAAAGTCGTGTGGATCCGATGGCTGTGTACACATCACAGGAGCTCTTGCAGCCATCGGGGTCAGGCAGCAGGAATGAAGGCAGAGAGATAGGAAGAGGTTCCCAGGGCCTTCCTGATGAGAAGGCCATGCCCACAAGGAGGTACCACCATGCTGTGACCCGATTGACAAGCTAGACTCCACTCCTGTCCTTTCATAAATCTTCAAGTTGACACGAACTTATGTAACTAGCACAGACCACCCCTTATGAACTTAACACCCTTCAACAACTCCTTAACCATATATAATTTTAAAACAAAACAATCATAAAATCATAGTTGTATCTAACAGCATCAAACTAAAGTGCACACTACTCAAAATGTGCCAGCCTCATTTAAATACTATAAATAAAGTAAAAAAATATTCTGTGCCTAACATTGCAATTATGGGAACACCTCCATCATCATTCTATGATCCTATCAACATTTCCCCCACCCATCCATGTTGGTAAGCCACCTTCTTCATGCCTTTGTCTTCCACATTCCGGGTGTCCAATGTCTCTACTGTCCCTTCTATCAACCCAGTACTCTGAGGAGACAAGCATTTTCATTGATATGAAGAATCTCATTCTAGTTGGCACCTGCGTGTCTGCATCCATCGTTAAAGTCAAACCAGGACAGGCCATCCATCAAGTCAGAAGGAAGATGCACCAATTCACAAGCTCAAAAATCTTTCCTTCATTTGGTCAACTCATTGTGGGCCACCTCACTTGGCCTCACTCAGGTGCCCATGGGCTGTCTTGACTTTTGACCAAGAGTCCCTGTCACAAATACTCACCCACCTTCCCCCCCCCCCCCCCCGGTGCTAAGTCATGTCATAGGCTCAGCTTCCCACAGCTCTTTAAACTTGAGACCAGGCAATCTGCTCTTGTTTGCAACTCTAGTCCCTGTGAACTAGGTCCACAGGTGTCAGTGGCCAGATTCTCTAGTCATATTTCCTCAAGGTGTTCTGACTGTTGCTGGAATTATTGAACGAGATTATGAAAAAGTTAAGGCAGTGATGAATTCTGATATATCATGGTTTATAAAAGAAGATCGCTTAAGCCAATTTTGGCTTCCTTGCTTTCCTAGAGTAAAATTGTATGTCTATCAGGAAAGAGTACTTGAGAAGTCTGACCACCCTTTAAATCAAGGGGTCTTTTGGAATGCTGTTGTGGGGCAACGACAGCGCTTACCTCACCCCCCACCCCCCACGGAATTAGTGATTGAAGGGAAAATGGTTTTAAACTTTGGATACAGGGTCATTCCTTTAGGGCATTCAGGAGTGCCTAAGACCCTCCCATGAACTTCCTCTAAATCCAGCATGGAAGGAATGAGTGAAGTTAACCAAGAGAGACGATTGCAAGATTGTAAAATCATACAGTGTAAGAAGCCTGAAGGGCAAAGCGGCTTAATTGAGCCTATAACCATTTTGGTAAACTGGAGAGAGAATAAAATGTCTGTTTGGTAAATTACTTAAAGAACAGCTGACCAAAATTTCTTAAGAATTTTTCAGTCTTTCAAAGTATGGTAAGAAGTTCTCTCAATTTAGCTCTCTTAATTCTCTGAGAGCCGAAAGCCAAGATTCACTTAACAATGGAGGCTATCTAACAAGTAGTTTCACTGGTTCAAGACCTAGCCAGGTAACTGAGACTGCTAGCAGTATTTTAATATTTACATTGTTAAAACAGAAGGGGGAAAAGAGGAATCTCATGTGTGACAAATTTCATTCAGTGATTTTAACCAAATTTTTTTTCTCCTTACTAAAAGTGCGTGAAAAATGAGGGCA
This sequence comes from Tenrec ecaudatus, assembly GCF_050624435.1. Taxonomy (NCBI): domain Eukaryota; kingdom Metazoa; phylum Chordata; class Mammalia; order Afrosoricida; family Tenrecidae; genus Tenrec; species Tenrec ecaudatus. The sequence continues at coordinate 127,436,435 of NC_134543.1, forward strand.
GAGAAACACGTTTTCGATTCTACAGAGAAAATTAATCCTAAGAAATCTGAAGACGATGGAAACCACGTTTGGGATCCAGGTCCATTCACCTGGAGAAGAGGCTATGCAATCATGTTTTTACAGAAGAAAGCTGTGGGCCTCTCCTTAGAAGGACGCAACCATGTTTGGAGAAAGATGGACAGGGAAGAGATGGAGAAGCCACCCGCTATTCATCATAATTCCTTTTTCAGGTTCATGACTCCCCAGAGAGAGGGGCTATTTGTTTATATTTTTCACAGGCAACGGAGATAGATAGGTGGATTTCTCTTCTGCCAGCAAGGCCCAGAAGAAAGGAGAGAAGCTGATATGTGACGCGACCCTGTCCTGTTACGGAAGTTATCCAAAACGTCAAGGAGACCTGGCAGATTCCTGAGAATGACGATTGCTGACTGCTGAGATATTTCTTCCATGGCTGACGCTGTCTAAAGGACACCCTGGGACACTATCAAAACTGAACATTATTTGGCTATCATCATGGGTTCACGGTGAGATCTCATCTTTATTTTAATTTACCTCTCTCAGATGATTAGTGATCACTGTTAGCATTTTTACATGTGTTTGTGAGCCACGTGAGTGTCATCTTTGGTGTACTATGTCTTTTGCCCACTTTTGAATTGGATTTTCCCCCTTATTGAGGTGTCACACAATGGTATAGATTTTAGTAATCCGGGCCTTGTTTGTTGTGTCTTTGCTCAAGATTTATTCCCAGTACATCGGGCTCTCATTTTACTCTTTGGGTAAAGTCTTAATGTGTGCAACTTATTTTCAGTAGGTCTCGGTTATCTATTTTGTCTCCCACTTTGTGCGCTTTCCTTTATATTATATTTGGTAGTCTGTGTATGCCCTGCAATAGAACTGTGAAGGTTTTCCCAGTGTTCTCATTGATGATCCTTATAACTCTGGGGTTTGAACTCATGTCCTTAATCCATCCTGAGTTCATTTGTGTGCCTTGGATTAGGGAGGGGTCCTCTGGTACATGGAGATGGAGATCCAATTTCTCCAGCCCCATTTGTTGAAGAGGCTGTCACATAACAATTTCATGGATTTGGTCCTTTGTCAAAGATCACTTGCCTGTATTTGGATGGGTTTATTTCTGTGGGTATTTTTTTTTCCTGGTGCATTATCTATGCATATATGATTACACCATTACAAGCCTGTTTTGACTAATGTGGTTGTCATAGGTGTTGAGGTAGGTAGCATAAGACTTTGTATGTTGTTCTGTCTAAGGAGTTCTTTGCTTATCCTAGGTCTCTCATATCTCCAAATGAAGTCGGTAATTGTTTTTTCCATTTCACAAAGAATGACATTGGGATTTCCATCGCAATTGCATTGTGTTTATAAAAATCTCTGGGTAGCATTGATATTTTCACAATGATAAGTCATCATATCCATGAACATTGGATGCTTTTGCATTTGTGTAGGTCTCTTGGTTTCTTGTAATAAAGTCACCTCGTTTACTTTGGATAGTCATTTGTTTCTTTACTTAGGTTTCTCACTAAGTAATTCATCTTTGTATAACTTTGATAAGTGGTATTGCTTTTTAATAACCTTTTCAGAGCTCTCTTGACTAGTATACAGAAATCCAATATAGTTTTACTTATTAATCCCACAGGTTTTCCAAAATACCTCCATTCATTCCAGCCATCTTTTTGGAGAATTCATGTTTCTTTTTATATATGAAATCACATCATCTATACATAGTTAAGAGTTTTACTTAATTTTTTTTGCCCAATTCTTTTCCCTTGATTTTTTAATGGCTTAATTCTTTTTTAATTGTTCTGGCTAAGACTTCGAGCCAAAAGAGTAGTGTTAAATAAGAGTAGTGATGTGGACAGTCTTGTTTGGTTCTGGTTCTGAAGGGAAATGTTTTCAAAATTTTTCCCTTTGCGCATGATTTTGACCTTTATTTCTTAGTATATATGGCTTTGTGGGTTTTTATGTTCATGAATTTCTTTCTATTCCTATTTCCCAGAGTGTTTTTTATAACAGAAATGCCTATTGCATATTTTCAAATGCTTTTTCGGTATTTATTGTTATTATCATGACTTCTTACACATTGTCTTTTTCTTTGGTGTATTACATTAATTATTTTTCAAATGTTGAGCCAACATTTTTTGTCCCTGATCTGAATCCCACCAGATGATGGTGGAGTTTTTTCCATTAAAAAAAAAAAAAGCTCTTGATTTTATTTGCCAACATTTTACGGAGAAGTTTAGAGTCTATGTTGATGAGGGATATTGGTTTATAGTGTTCTGTATTTGTGGGGTCTTTGCCTAGTTTCCGGATCAGTGTTACCCTCCATTCATAGAATGTCTTTCAGAGTTTGCTTCCCTTTTCTATATTCGGGAAGAGTCTGTGTAGATTTGGTGATAACTCTTCCCTGAATAATTGGTAGAATTCTCCCTTTGAAGCCATCTGGTCCTGGGCTTTTCTTGGTTGGAACTTTCTTCATAACCTATTCTATTTAATATTTTGTTATTGATCTGTTATTTCTCCATATTTTCTGCATCAATTTGGGTGTATTGTGTATCTCAAGATATCAATCCATTTCTTCTACATTTTCAAAATTACTGGGGTAATCCACATTGAAGCCGAAAGTCCGTGATTATTATCAGCAAGTGTTTCAGATCCTCCTTACTTTCAGCAAGTCAGTTTTGTCATCCGCATATGGAAGGTTGTTGATGACCCTTCTTCCAGTCCTGATGCCACATTTTCCTCATATAAGCCAGCCTCTCTGCTGATTTGCTCAGTATACAGGTTAATTAACGATGGTAAGAGAATTCAACCGTGATGTATACCTTTCAAAATTTAATACACAAAATTAACCATGCAGTCTTTTCTTGTTCAGTTCAGAAACACACAGCTGTCTCAATTAATGGAAAGCTTCCATATGACAACAACGAAGTTTTGTGGAATTATCGTTCTTCTCAAAGCTATCTGTAGTTTTTTTTTAATGATCCATATAATCCCAAGGCTTTGCCAGTAGAATTTTGCCCCTGAAAAGCTTTCAATATTGAAGCTTGAGGCTTTCACTACTTTTTTCATTTTTTCAGGTTGATATATGGTGTGCATATTCTTCATGTTGGGCTTTCCGACTCCAGCTATTTGCACATTTCACTCTAGTATTTTATTTTGTCTTCATATGTTGTCCTTTGAAATTTTCTGTTCACCTCTTTTGTGTCATCATTTCTTTTTTTTAATCTTTATTTATTTATTTATTACATTTTATTAGGGCCTCATACAACTCTTATCACAATGCATACATATACATACATCAATTGCATAAAGCACATCCATACATTCTTTGCCCTAATCATTTTCAAAGCATTAGCTCTCCACTGAAGCCCTTTGCATCAGGTCCTCTTTTGTTTTCTGCCTCCCTTCCTGCTCCCCCCTCCCTCACGAGCCCTTGTTAATTTATAGATTGTTATTTTGTCATATATTTCCCTATCCGGAGTCTCCCTTCCCCCCCTTCCCTGCCGTCCCTCTCCCAGGGAGGAGGTCACATGTGGATCCCAGTCATCATTTCCCTCTTCCCAACCCACTAACCCTCCACTCTCCCAACATCTCCCCTCACACCCCTGGTCCTGAAGGTATCATCCACCCTGGATTCCCTGTGCCTCCAGCTCCCATATGCACCAGTGTACAATCTTTGCCCCATCCAGTCCTGCAAGGTAGAACTTGGATCATGGTAGTTAGGGGGAGGAAGCATCCAGGATCTGGGGAAAATCTGTGTTCTTCATTGGTACTACATCACACCCTGACTGACCCATCTCCTCTCCTAAGCCCCTCTATGAGGGGATCTCCAATGGCCGACAAATGGGCCTTGGGTCTCCACTCTGCACTTCCCCCTTATTCCCGATGGCATATATATATACGTACACACACACACACACACACACACACACACATATATATATATATATATTTGCATGATGCCTTATACCTGGTCCCTTTGGTACCGCGTGATCGCACAGGCTGGTGTGCTTCTTCCCTGTGGGCTTTATTGCTTTTGAGCTAGAGTGTCATAATTTTTACACATGTTTTAGCTATGGTGTAGTCAAGACTAAGTTAAAGACTCCCTTTTGACATCCATTTTGATATATTTTTTTCTGTCTTTTATAATATTTTTCTCATCTGGTATCATTCCACAGATCATTTGGTCTTCTGTCATTAGTGTTCAATGAATCAAATTTATTTTTGTGAGAAATTTAAGTGAGATATACCTGTTGTATTTGGACTCTCATGGGTTTGTTTTATTCTTCTTCAACTTGAATTTGAACATGATCATGAGCAATTGATGCATTACACTCAGCCCCTGCCTTCATTTAAGGTGCTGATATTGAGCTTCTCCATGGTGTCTTTTTAGTCAGTTTGGTTTCTATGCATTCCATCTGGTGAAGCTCATGTATACAGTCTCAATTTATATTGTTCCAAAAAGGGATTTACAGTGAAATATTTGTAAAAATTTATTATGTGATCTTCAGCTCTGTTTCTATCACCATGGTCTTATTTTCTAACTACTGTTTCTTCCTCTTTGCTTGAACATTTTTGTTCCAATCGGCAACTATTATCAATGCATGTTGATTCCCTTTTTGATCCATTTCAGACTGAAGAAGATGGTAAAGTTCTAGAATTCTGATATTGCTTCATCAATAGCATTAGTGGTTATTGAAATAAATTTGAATACACTTCGTATTAACTGGATTCCCTTAAATCTGTTTCGATATCATCTTATCACTTGCCTATTACTTTGTCATACTATAGTGGTGTGTATGTTGCTGTGATGTTGAAAACCATGTAGCTGGTATTTAAAATACAATTAGAGTTACCCAAGATGGACAGTTTTCAGCACAGCTTCCAGACTAAGAACAGACTACAAAGAAGGAATAGCTGTCCATTTATGAGGAATTAGCAACATAAACCATGAACGCTTTATAAAAAAGTGTAATCTACAAAGCACCACGACATTTTAGCGACATCCCTTCTTCAGTCAATATAAATAACAATGATTTTCATTATTTCAACGAGGACAGCAAGATATTTACTATTAACTTACCCATCACACTGAAAGTTTCTCATGTTTCAGACCTAAATTTTGAAGAGATACTGGCCCATTCAATTTGGATACTCTAATAAAGTATTTAAAATAAACTATATGAAGCTGAATTTTATAAAGTCTCTGGTCTCCCAAACAGTTCTCCAGCTGACTATGTTTCCCTGGTGCTACTGACATCAGTATTCCTGACACTCTTTGGGCACCTATGAATAATAAGTACCTTTCCTCTCCCCAGTGTCCTACAGTCAGTCACAGCTCCTGTCCATCACCTCTATCTGAATACATATGCCAACAACTATAATGTACCAATTGCTAGAGAAATTAGTGAGCTGTGTCATTAATTCTCCATTATATCTGAAAACAAAATGATTCCAGAAAACAGTAACAGAAGGAAAGCTATTTAGGAAGATTATTAATACTCCCCTTTCCTTCTCACACTCTCCTGAGACATAAGTAAACCACACACAAACACGTTTCACACAAACACATTCATCTTCACGGACTCACAATTCAAAATAAATCTCAATCAGATATATTTTATATTCGTTTATTTAACAAGTATGAGTATCTACATGGCAGGCAATAATTCTCTGACCTTTTTTAAAAACAGCATTGATCCCTGTTATTGAACTTATTTTCTTCCCGGTCAAACAGGGAAAACAAACTTGAGAGGTAAATGATTAATATGATTACCAAGTTGTAATAAATCATTTGATCAAAACAAAAATGAACAGAGATAAATACTGATGTAGAATGGGAAGGCAACATTGATGATTAAGACTCATTAGGGAAGTGAAGTTTCAGATGACAATTGAATGATGAAAATAAACAATTCAGGAGAAGAATTTAAAAAGAATGCTCAGGAAAAAAAGCCCACTTTGCATCTAATGCTTCTATGAAAAATAAGGGTTTGACACACACATATATATATATATATATTTTCAAAAGTTAAAACAAAACTATAAGCCTTCAAAAACATCCTTGGGTATGCGTGTGTCTATGTATATGTGTGTTTAAGGGCAAGCAATTAAGTTATGTATAAATATTTATAATTAAATATGTGGATAATCTATGTATGAATTCTTATATGTGGATATGTAGAGAATAGGTGTCCGGATAGATACATGTGCATATGAGTGTATGGCGGCCACACATACATGTGTGTTCCCAGCATACACGCATATGACATGAGTGTATTGACCCAACAGAATGCTCAAACTGCTGAAGTCCTCAAAGTAACATCCTTAGGTGCACCTGATTCAAGCCATGGTATTTTCCAATTTCCTCATATGCCTGTAAAAGTTGGACATTGAATAATGAAGTGCTAAGAAGAATCGGTGCATTGTAATTGTGGTTCTGGAGAAGAAGATTGAAAGTACCAGGGACTGCTAAAATTCAAACTAACTTGTCTTGGCAGATGTAAGCAAGAGAGTTCCTTAGAATCAGGGATGACAAGACTTTATCTTAAATACGTTGGTCTGTTGGTCTTCCTGTCAGGAGAGATTCGTCCCTGGAGAAGCCCATCATGTGTGCTAAAGTGAAGAGGCAGAGACAAAGAGCAAGTCCTCAACGAGATGAGCTGGCCCAGTGGCTGCAACCCTGGGTTGAGACATAGGAACAATCATGAGGAGAGCCCAGGACTGTGCAGTGTTTCCTTCTGTTGTGTGGAGGTCAAGATGGGTCAGAATCCACAACAGCAATATGATTGGATGGAGCATGGTTGCTTGGATATGAGTAGTACATACGCCTGTATATGTAGGCATGTGTGTGTGTGAAGGGGGGGAGGTTGTTGTGTGTGTATCTGTGAGAGAGGCCTTTTAAAAATTTAGACTGTAAAGACAAGTATCTTAAATGTTTATCTTAAGGAGTCCTCAAAGTATTTCGTATGCCGACGAGTTTGAGAAGTTCTAAGGGTGAAAAGAACAAATGGGAGATAACACTTTTGAAGGGAGTTGAACTTCTTTCTCCAATATCAGAGGGTGAGAGGAGAAAATGAGCACAAAGATGCACCAAATTGGGGGCTGAGTCGTGGCAAAAGAGGACATGTTCCATCTGCTGACTTATATTTTCAATGTGAATTAAGCACTACTATGTCATGAGACATAGTGCACACCATAGAAAATGTGTGAATGTTTCATCATAACTTTTTTTAAATACTATACATTTAATCTGTTTTCTTCAGTAAATTTCAGGCAAAGATCTCTTCACTATCAGAGTTCACTCAGCATTGAATTTTATGAAGAAAATGATATTTAAATAAAGAAAAGCAAGTTAGTGGGGTTTTTTACTAAAAAAGAGTAATAAAGATAAGGAGCTGTATATTTTGTACCAGAGAGTAATGCAATTAAATACAAACTGATTTGGGAATGAAGTTGGCAACCTCTTTTCACATCTGTGATACGTTCCTACCAAGGTTTTCTGAATTCTGTCAGTTAACTGATTGCTCACATGCCTCTAGTTTTCTTTTGAGAATACACAGAACATGTGATGATCTTTGACTCACTATAAAATGTCTCCAGTTTATATTTACACACAGAACTGTAGTTTGGACTCAATGAAAATATAGGATGTTTTCCTGATATTGTTCTGAACATATATTATTTAAACTTAGCTAATCACATTGAACATATGTGACAATATCACTAAATGTACATCATGTGTATTAAAACGTGTAAATGTGAACAATATGAAATATAAATCACAATAGAAAAAGGAATTTTAAATCAGGCAGCAATAAAAGGATATGCTTATTCAAAGAATTAAGATTATATTATGTAATAACATTAATTTCATTATCAGTATGTTCATGCCACTCTATAAAATAATTCTATAGATTAGTTAGCAATATTATTATTCATAGTTTTCTGAACATTACCTGGCAAATTAACTTAGCAAAGCCTAAAAACTAATAACTTCATAGCTGTTTTTTTTGAAACTTACTCTGTCTTCTTTAGATGTCTACATCTTCTTATTAGTATCTTACTTCCCAGTACGAATACAAATGCACATAATCTCATGTCAACTTGAAGATTTATCAAAGTCCAGGGTGCAGTGTAGCCTTCCAATTATGCCTAATGGTATCTCCTTGTGTGCGTGGCCTCCTGAAACGGCGAGTTCTGGGAACCTCATACTCTCTGTCTCTGGCTCCAGCTTCCTGTTGCCTGACCCTGGTGGCTGCAAGACCTCTGGAGATGTGCACACAGCCATTCGATGCACAAGACTTTGCACCCACCCACCTGCGACATTCCTGCCGTCAGCAACAGTGCATGTGGCTTCATGAGTCTGGAGAAGAACTTATGGGCTTGTATCAGACTTATGGACTTCAGTTGGACTGGGTTGGGATGTTTTCCTGATTCACAATTGCTTCTTGATAGAAAGCTTTTTCTTACACCTATATGAATGTCACTGGATTTGTTTCTCTAGTCAACCTGGCCTTACACAATATGGTACCTAGGGAGTGGAATACTAGAGAAACAAATCATGAAGGCGGAGAGAGGATGTTTGCCTGACCTCTGCTTTCTGATAGTCTTTTCACTTTGACTAGTTGGAGGTCAAATATAGTCCTGTATTTTACTTGTTCTCTTCTGGGAAGGACATGGGAAGTGAAGGTTCTAATGCCCAGAAGTGGTATTTGGTTATTTCTGTCTGAAATTTTGTAAAAATGAATGTGACAGGTGTAAATTTTGAGTTCAGGGGGCAAAAATACCCTTCGAACTTCTCTGAGGCCATGCTGGTTAGTCAAACTGGGTGACCAGAGGCCTGGTCCTAGCTTGGTGCCACCAAAGGCCTAAGAACATAATGCATGTGAATGGGATAGTTTAGATCAGAAAGGATTCAGTTGGAATGTTTTCAGAATGTGTTGAGTATCTGACTGTATTAGGATTACATCGGTCTTTGCTATCTATTTTTATGGCTATGACGCATACTAGCAATGATTCGTGGAAAATATGAATAGAGCATCTGGCAACTGACACCTGTGGACCTCGTTCACAGGGAGTAGAGTTGCAAACAAGAGCAGATTGCCTGGTCTCAAGTTTAAAGAGCTGTGGGAAGCTGAGCCTATGACATGACTTAGCACCGGGGGGGGGGGGGGGGGGAAGGTGGGTGAGTATGTGTGACAGGGACTCTTGGTCAAAAGGCAAGACAGCCCATGGGCACCTGAGTGAGGCCAGGTGAGGTGGCCCACAATGAGTTGACCAAACGAAGGAAAGATTTTTGAGCTTGTGAATTGGTGGGCATCTTCCTGCTGACTTGATGGATGGCCTGTCCTGGTTTGACTTTAACGATGGATGCAGACACGCAGGTGCCAACTAGAATGAGATTCTTCACATCAACGAAAATGCTTGTTTCCTCGGAGTACTGGGTTGATAGAAGGGGCAGTGGAGACATTGGACACCCGGAATGTGGAAGACGAAGGCATGAAGAAGGTGGCTTAGCGACATGGATGGCTGGGGGAAATGTTGATAGGATTATAGAATGATGATGGAGGACTTCCCATAATTGCAATGTTAGGCACAGAATATTTTTGTTTTGTTTACTTATAGAATTTAAATGGTCTACTTATAGTATTTAAATTGTTTTGTTTACTTATAGTACTTAAATGAGGCTGGCACATTTTGAGTAGTGTGCATTTTAGTTTGATACTGTCAGATACAACTATGATTTTGTGATTGTTTTGTTTTAAAATTATCTATGGTCAAAGAGTTGTGGAAAGGCGTTAAGTTCATAAGGAGTGGTCTGTGCTAGTTACATAAGTTCGTGTCAACTTGAAGATTTATGAAAGGACAGGAGTGGAGTCTAGCTTGTCAATCGGGTCACAGCATGGTGGTACCTCCTTGTGGGCATGGCCTTCTCATCAGGAAGGCCCTGGGACCCTCTTCCTATCTCTCTGCCTTCATTCCTGCTGCCTGACCCCGATGGCTGCAAGAGCTCCGGTGATGTGTACACAGCCATCGGATCCACACGACTTTGCACCCACTGGCCTGTGATATTCCTGCATTCAGCATTGTTTTATGTGGCTTTGTGAGCCTAAAGTGGAACTTTTGGACTAGTGTAGGCCTTAGGAACTTGAGTTTGCCATGGCTGTGATTTTTTCCTGATATATAATGCTTCTCGATAGAAAGCCCCTTCTTATACCTACATGAGTGTTACTGGGTTTGTTTCTCTAGTCAACCTGGCCTAACACGCTCACTTTCATCTTTTTTTTTTTTTGGTCGATCTTGTTAACTTTTCCTATTTATTCTGCTTAGCCTTATATATTATTCCCAAAATATATAAATGTAATGTATTTCAGGCTCAAAGAGATATACTTCTTTCAAGGAAACATTGGTAAAGCTTTATCCCTACCTTGCTTTCTCTGTTTAGCAAAAAAAAAAAAAAGTTTAAGCTGTTCACTCTCCACGTGTCTATCCAAAATCATTCTTTACAAGGCTCTTTGTGAATTTTAAGATTACTTGACCCAGGAAGGGATTATTTGAAAATGACATATGCTACTCTAGGCAAGGGGAATTCTATGCAATTTATGATAAAGTAATTATACTATCACACAAATGAGATGTGTAATATGACCCATCAATAAAATATATTTATATATATGCAACAAAAATTTTATGAGGGTTCTCGCTCTGATTTTTTGATTTCTCCATCTTAGAATTCTCTGAGAATTATTTCGTAGGTGTCATACATTTCATTTTCCTTCAAGTCATTCGATTGCATTATAACTTAAGGTATATTCTCAGAGAAGATCTTACTCATTACTGTTCGTAGAGAGTAACTTATGGAATTATTTTCAGTTAATATTCCCATACGGCATACCTTAATGAATAATATCTGAAGGTCTTTTCCTTATACCTATATTTCAAATTGCCGCTCACTTTGATTAAATTGGTTAGGCCCAGAATTTTTTTATTTGTAATTTTTCCTTTTATCTGTTTATCAGGTTTATGTATTTATTTTACGTTAAAATATTTCCCAGTAGGCTAAAACTTTTAGACGATACTTTCTGATTGGAGCTACAAACCCCACAGTCAGCAGTTTGTATCCACCACTCAATCCCAGTGGGAAAGGTGGAGAGAGACCTCTGTCCCTCTGAAGGTTCACAATCTGGGAAAAAGAGGGAAGTCCTGCTCTGTTCTACAAGATCACTATGAGTCTGAATCAACTTGATGGCTGTGAATTTGTAGGAGGGATTTATTTATTTGCTTTGCTTTGGTTATTTTAACCACAATTCATCCTGTTCCAGCTTTATCCTATTTCTTTTTTTCTATTCCAACAAGTAATTGCAGATCAGATCATTAAGAACCATAAAATTTTCTTCGCTGTGGGGCAGGGAATGTATGGATGTGCTTTATACAATTGCCATATGTATATGTATGGATTGTGGTAAGAGTTGTTTGAGTCCCTAATAAAATGTAAAAGAAGAAAAGAGAAAAAAAATGATTAGGGCAAAGACTGTACAGATGTGCTTTATACAATTGATGTATGTATATGTATGAACTGTGAAAAGAATTGTATCAGCCCCAATAAATTGTTAAAATAAAAAAAAATTTTTCTTCGCTGATTTAGCTTATTGCACTGTGAAGCACAGGGTCAGCAGTTCAAACTCATCAACCCTTCATGAAAGAAACATGAGGCTCTCTGCTCCCATTAAGAGTTACAACCTATACCATGTTCAGCCTTCATTCTGGTTACAGTAATTCCTCTCACTTACCTTGGCCTTGGTCACTCCCTACAACGGATGAACCCCTCAGGACCAGCGGTGGGAGTGGTGACACCGGGAGGCAAGGGGGTGTAGAAAGAGAGAACAGGTCTTGGGATCTATGAGGAACCTCCTCTCTGGGAGATGGGCAAAGGGAAGGTGGGTGAGGGGAGACGCCGGGCAGTGTAAGGTAAGATAAAATAATTATTTATAAACTATTATAGGTTCAGGGGAAAGTGGGGCGTGAGCAAACCCGCCTGCTCACTTGACCACGCTCACCTGCGCACGTGACCCGACAAAGTGCGCACGTGACCACGCCCACACGTTCACGTGACCCGCCAACCAGCGCACTTGTGACCACGTCTACCAGTGCACGTGACCACGCGCACCTGCGCACATGACCGAGCTCACCTGCGCACGTGACCGCCCAGGCACGTGACCAAACTCACCCACGCACATGACCGCTGGTACCACTCCACGTGACCAGGCTCACCCGCGAACGTGACCACGCCCACCTGCGCACGTGACCCGCCAACCAGTGCATGTGACCACGCCCACCTGCGCAAGTGACCAGGCCAGATTGCACGCGTGACTGCGGGCACTTGCGCACGTGACCATGCCCACCTGTGTGCGTGTACTAGGTTGGCCAGTGCACGTGACCACTCCCACCCGTGCACGTGTCCGCGCCCACCCGTGCACGTGACCATGCCCACCTGCGCACGTGACCCGCCAACCAGTGCATGTGACCACGCCTACCAGCGAACGTGACCATGCCCATCTGTGCATGTGACCAAACACACTCGGGCACGTGACCACGCGCACCTGCGCACTTGACCACTCGTAGCACTCCACGTTACCACGCCCACCTGCACAGGTGACCTGCCAACCAGCGCATGTGACCACACCCACCTGCGCAAGTGACCACGCCAGACTGCGAGCGTGATTCGCCAACCAGCGCACGTGACCACGCTTAACAGTGCACGTAACCACGCCCACCTATGCACGTGACCAAACCCACCCGCGCAATTGACCGCCCAAGCACATGGCCAAACTCACTCGCGCATGTGACCAATGGTACCACTCCACGTGTCCACGCCCACCTGCGCACGTGACCCGCCAACCAGGGCACGTGACCACGCCCACCTGTGCACGTGACCACGCCACACTGTGCACGTGACTGCGGGCACATGCGCACGTGACCATGCCCACCCGCTCACCTTTCCAGGCTGGTCCGCACACGTGACCACGCCCGCCTGCACACGTGACCCGCCAACCAGCGCACGTTACCACGCCCACCTGTGCGCATGACCATGGGCGCCTGCGCACATGACCACCCCAAACTGTGCACGTGACTATGGGCACTTGCGCACGTGACCATGCCCACCCTCGCACGTGACCATGCCAACCTCCGCACGTGACCACGCCCACCTGCTCACGTGACCAGACCCACCTGCGCCCGTGACCACACCTACCGGTGCGCGTGACCAAGCCAACCAGTGCACGTGAGCAAGCCTATATATTAACATTAATTTCATTATCAGTATGTTCATGCCACTCTATAAAATAATTCTATAGTTTAGTTAGCAATATTATTATTCATATTTTTCTGAACATTACATGGGAAATTAACTTAGCAAAGTCTAGAAACTAATAACTTCATGGCTGTTGTATTAAAACTTCCTCTGTTTTCTTAAATGTCTACATCATCTTATTAGTATCTTACTTCCCAGTACGAATACAAATGCACATAATCTCATGTCAACTTGAAGATTTATCAAAGTACAGGGTGCAGTGTAGCCTTCCAATTATGCCTAATGGTATCTCCTTGTGTGCCTGACCTCCTACTGCGGAGAGTTCTGGGAACCTCCTCCTCTCTCTCTGCCTTCAGCTTCCTGTTGCCTGACCCTGATGGCTGCAAGACCTCTGAAGATGTGCACACAGCCATTAGATCCACAAGACTTTGCACCCACCAACCTGTGACATTCCTGCCTTCAGCAACAGTGCATGTGGCTTCATGAGTCTGGAGAAGAACTTATGGACTAGTATTAGACTTATGGACTTCAGTTGGACTGGGTTGGGATGTTTTCCTGATTCACAATTACTTCTTGATAGAAAGCTTTTTCTTAAACCTATATGAATGTCACTGGATTTGTTTCTCTAGTCAACCTGGCCTTACCCAATATGGTACCTAGGGAGTGGAATACTAGAGAAACAAATCATGAAGGCGGAGAGAGGATGCTTGCCTGACCTCTGCTTTCTGATAGTCTTTTCTCTTTGACACCCTACGGTGTCCCGCTTCCAGACGCTCTATCCGACAGCCAAGTGCCATCCACTGCACTTCCGGTGGATATTATGATGTAACGATCCCTGCAGGAACAGGAAGAAGACAGACAAGTTTGGTGCCCAGTATCACCACCTATCACCGCCTCCTGACCGAACCTATGTATGGGCAGGAAGCAGAGGAGGGGTAGAACTAAACAACTAACCAACCAACCGCCCCTGTAGGTTTCTGAGTGGGCGCAACGAGAAGGAAGGACTGACTGGTCTGTGCCAAGAAATTTGGAAAACAGCTACCTCCCCATTTGGCCATCCACTGGAATAGAGCTGTACATATACATGTCCACTCCAAGAAGGGTATTCTTGTAGAATGTTCAAATTATTGAAAAACATTATTCTAGTTTATTTATTTTTTACTAATTGGGATTTAGTGCAGATGTGTATTTCATATCATTCCACATATCAATCATGGAGAGTAGAATTGCTACCACAGACAGTTCCCAAACAATCTTTCTACACTGACTCCTTGACATCTTTTTTACCCATGACCACTACTGTATCCCTGTCCCCACGGACCCCTAATTCTACTTTCTGTCCCTATAGGTCCATCAATACTGGGTTTCTTTGAAGAACATTATTAATAGCCCATGCAAGTAAAAGTGTGCTGGCTGTAATACAAAAAAAAACAGTTGTAGTGGTACTGAAAGGGAACTGCCTGACCTTCAAAATGGATTTGTCAAAGGGTACAAAACAAGGGATATCATTAATGATGTCAGATGGATCTTGGCTGCAGGCAATAACACGAGAAAGATATCTACCTGTTTTTTTATTGACTATACAAAGGCATTTATCTTTGTGGGTCATAATAGCCTATGGATAACATTGCCAAGAATGGGAATGCCAGAACATACAGTTGTGTTCATCTGGAAACTCCTCATAGACCAAGAGGCAGTCAGCCAATCACACATTTTACAGTCACATGGCTTACAGTCAGGGGAGGTGCTCGCTAAGGCGGTGTCCCTGCACATATTCACTCTGCACATGAACAGATCATCTGAGAAGAGGGATTCTGTGAAGGAGAATGCAGCGTCGGGATTAGAGGGTGATTCATTAATAACCTGCAGCATGCAGGTGGCACAGCCGTGGCTGCATGTGGTAAGTCACAAGGACATAGAGCGCTGACTGAAGAAGATAAAGACTGCAGCCTTCACTCAGGATGGGTTACATCTCAAAAAATCTTCATAACTGGACACCTTTCGGCAGCAACACGATTAACAGAGAAAATGTGAAAATGAAGGATTTCAGCTTGCTGGTATCCACAGTTGCCTCTCATGGAAGCAGAAGTCAAGAAAGCAGATGATGGATTGCATGGGCAAACCTGCTGCCAAATACCTCTTTAAAATCAAAGATGTTATTTTGAGGACTGATGTGCACCTGACCCAATTCATGGAATTTTCTATTGATTTACATGATAACAGAATAAAAATGAAGAATTAATTTATCTGGATCGTGGTATTGGCATGTCATACCAACTGCATGGACTCTCAGAAGTTTGAACAAGAGGAAAAAGAATATCCAGAAAGCTCCTTGGAAGAGGGAAGGGTGGTATTCCGTCTTACATACTTTGAATGTTGCATCAGAAGGGGCCAGTTTCTGATGAAGGACGTTATGCCCAGTAAAGAAGAGCGTCATCCAAAAAGAAGTGTCCATCAACAAAATGGACTGAGTGACATATTGGCCGCTGCAGTGGGCTGAGACACAGCCACAGGTGTGAGGAAGGCACAGGACTTGGCATGGTTTCCTTCCGCTGTGTGGAGGTGATTTGACCAGTACCCCCTGCTTTTCCTTCATGCTCACCTTTCTCAGGGCTCCTGGTGCCTGACACCTTGCCTTGTGCCCTGCACCATCATCTAGTGGGCTCCGTTGGCTTCCCAACGCTGCAGGCCTGTAGTCGCCCCGCCCCTGTTTGTCCTGTTTCTGTTGCCCCCCTTTGCTGGTTTGGTTCATGGCCTTTTGATCATCTCCGTCTCAGAGGGAGAAGTATAACACTGTGCTGAGACAGAGGTGGTCTGATTGGCACTTAAGCCTTATGTCCTGCACTGGAGAGGTCCCCAGCGGAGAGAGAATGGGAGAAAGCAGATGTGCCCTCAGAAACCAGCCTGATCAGGTGGTCTCGGTCAGGAGGTTTAGGGAGGCCAGTTAGCCTGTTGTTTGGTTGCTCGAACATAGGTGTTGCTACTGTGTTGATTCAGAGGCTTCTGCAGGAAGTGATCCTGGCTCAGCATGGCCAGCCTCAATGTGGAGTCACTGCCTCATATTCCCTGCTTCTTCCCTGTGTAATCTGTGAACCCTTATTTCCCCAGGATTCACTGACATGCCCCGTGGGAGCACCCAGACTATGTGTCTGGAGGAAGGTCCAGGTACCAGTGGTGGACACGTGGAGCTACAGGTGACACAGCCTGCATTACCACCTCTGGAGTTCATCCTTCCCCAAAGGTAGTCTCACAGAATCCCAAGGTCAGAGTCCGTCCTTCCTCAAAGAGTGTCCCGAAAAACCCCATGCTCAGAGTTTATTCTTCCCCAAAGATCGCTGTCCATCCTTCCCCAAAGCTGGTGCCATAGAACCCAATGTTCAGAGTTCCTTCTTCCTCAAAGATAGTCCTGTAGAACCCCACAGTGGGAGTTCATCCTTCCGCAAAGGTGGTCCCGTACAACCCCACAGTCTGGGATACCCTTTCCACCACGGACCCTGGAAAGTAAAGGCAACAAAGGCCCAGTAGGAAGGGGGTCCAGCCTTCTCTTCACCCCTCAGAGCACACAGATTCGACATTTCTGAAAGTTAACAGCGTTCATCCCAGTTTGCTTCTACAAAGAGTTTGGCTTTCTGATAAACAGGAAAGGCACCCACAAATACCCAGGCTTATGTGGGCACCATCCCTGGCCTGTGTCTGAGTAGAGCTTGGGCTCACTTGCCCATGAGCCTGCCCAGGTTCCCAGCAGCCTCTTCCTGGTGTTTTCCTGTCTCCACACAGGTTGTGGGGCTCTGAGCAGCAGCATCCTGGTTCTGCATTTCAGACTTTGGTTTTGAAAGGGCTTCAGGGGGTTGCAGGCAACCTGGAAAAGGTTTTCCTGTTGATGGAGGGTGGGTTTGATGTGCACCTTCCTCATGGCATTTCCTGAGGGACCCTGCCTGCAGAATGCACTTCTCTGCTGGTCAGAGGTTCAAACCCACCAGCTGCTCCCCATGAGAGAGATGTGGCAGTCTGCTGCCATAAATATGTTCAGTCTTAAAACCCTAATTGGGACACTTCTGCTCTGTCTGACACAGTGTCATTTGGGTCAGAGTTGACCCAGTGGCAACATTTGTAAAAATACTATCTCATAGGGGCTTGAGCCAACTTCTCTGGCAGCTCTGGGTTTCTGCATAGGAGAGGGAAGTACTCAGTCCCTGGTGAAATCACTTTAATGGAGGGGAAGTTCTCGGTCCCTGGTGAAATCACTCCCTAACGTGGCTCTGGTTTCTACACAGGAGAGGGAAGTTCTTGGTCCCCGGTTACTCCCTTTGTAGACACAGCTCTGCCAGAGGCTTTTTCACAGTGTGGTGAAATTGCTTGAGCCCCTAAAGCTTGGCGGATGCCCCAGGGCACTTGTGTGAGGAATGTGCTCACCCCAGCTGCACCTCTGCTCAGATGCTGCTCAGAGGTGGGATGAGCCCCAGGTGGCCTTTTCTATTATAGGGATGCTGACTGGCAAATCCAGCAGGGCACCGCCCAGTTGTTCCTGGACCTGATCCAGGGGAGGCAGCGCATCCCTTCTATACTGGGTGCAGGGACCGAGAGCCAGATGGGATTTGTCTTCAGTGTGTGGGGACCACAAGTCCTCCATGCAGACTGCAGGTGGTCTGCCTTGTGGGGTACGCAGTGTCCTGTTGAGTGTCTGCTTGTCAGCTCTCTAGGTCTTCAGGGGTGTATTCAAGTTCAGACAAGTCTAATTTTCAGTTGGGGTCCAGAGTTGAGGCTTTGAGCTGGAGGGTCTCTGCTGCTACTTGAGCAGCGAGCTTCAGGCAGAGGCAGGCAGTAGCCAGCGCATCAGCCCAGTGGTTGTCCAGGACCTGAGGTGTCTTGACATTTTGGAGCTCGGGTGATGTGTGACAACTCCCTGTGTGGTGTGTGACAGACAGCTGAGTGGTGTGTGACAGTCCCCCCTTGTGGTGTGCACACACACACATACACACAACCCCCAGTGTGTGACAGCCCTGTGCCTTTTCTTTCTCTTTTTCTTCCTTGGAAATGCCTGTCCAGGTCTTGGAACAGTAACAAACTCCCTGGGGCTGGGACTGGCATTGGCCCACTCCAGCTGCAGGGTCCATGCGTCACAGGTAGGAAGGGGGGGCTTGGATGAACCCCCACATGTGTTGCCACAGAAGTTGGGTCTCTGCCTGCTGCTGAAGTCAAGCCAAAATGTCTGCTCCAGTGCAGGCTTTGGTGAGAAGAGAGCGTTTTATTGGGAGCAGACTAGCACAGGACACAGAGGGATTCTTCAAACCGCCTTCCTGAATGCAGACAGGAGGGACATTGAGTCACTGGGGAGAGAGTGTGGAGAACGTTGAAGTGGGGTTTGTGCATTGGTCAGTCAGTGTCACGCTTTCAGTACTGGGGGTCATCCCTGGGCAGTGGTCCTCGTGTCCAGGCAGTGAGACCACCAAGACAGCACAGTGTAGCGGTTTTTCTCAGTTCTCTCTGACTCAAGATCATCAGTTTTAGTGAAGTTTTTCTTAAGCATTCTTATTTCTGTTTGAAAATCAAAAAGTAATGATCTATTTAAAAATTTAAAAATAATTTCATTGGGGGCTCATACAAATCATTACAATCCATACAGATAAATTGTGTAAAGCACATTTGTACATTCATTGCCCTCATCATTCTCAAAACATTTGCTTGCCACTTAAACCCCTGGCATCAGTTCCTCATTTCCCCCTGCCCTCCCCATTCCCCCCTCCCTCATGAACCCTTGATAATTTATAAATTATTATTTTGTCTTATCTTACACTTTCCAACGTCACCCTTCACCCACTTTTCTGTTGTCGGTCTTCCAGGGATAAGGTTATATGTAGATGCCTGTAATCAGTTCCCCCTTTACACCCTACCTTCCCTCCACTATTTAAATTTTCATTGCTAAAAGAAAACTTGGATGAAGCATATGGAAATAATAAAATTATGTAAATTTCAGTTTATAATAAAACTAATCTTCAAACCCACTCGTTGCCATCTCACTGAGTACATGGATACTACTCCCAAGCCTCCCTGGACACTTGAGACAGCCTGTCCTGACATCCTGCCTGTTTGTTTTTCAGACCATAGTTGACCCAGGCTGTGTCCTTCTTCCCCGGAGTCACGTCTGCTGTGGAGCTGAGCCCACCCCTTCTAACCGGCCAGATGAGGCCTCCCCCAGGCCCTGTGTTACCTCTCCTGAAGTCCCAGTGCCTGGCCCAGAGGAGAGACACTGCTCCTGCCTGTGCATAGCGCCCCTGAGGTGCAGAGGAACTTAGTACTTGGTGGTGGTGAGGGCTTGCAGGTGGAAGTGGAGGAGGGGTTTTTGAGGAGAGGAGGGAGTGCACTGTGTGGGAGCCACTGGGCTCAGGAAGCTGGTGAAGTCTGGCATCCAGGATGTCCTCTGGGCTGGAAAGTCAGGACTCTGAGGACACCTGGAGGCAGAGGAAGGTGCTGTGCTTGGTTACAGGTGCAGCGGCCTGCTGGCCAAGCCTCCAGTGATGCCGTCTGAGGGGTGCAGATGCTCTGTGAATTCTCCAGCAGCAGTCTGGACTGAGCTTCTCTTGGGGAGGTGGCTGGCACTTCATGGGGAGCACATGTGCCTCGTCTGGATGATGAAGACAAGCTGCAGCTTCTGATCCACAGAAGAAGCAACTCCCAGACTCCTTGAGAAACCTAGTGATGTTCCTGCACACGGCTGTTTTAGAATAGTTTGATCTTGGACTAGTTTGGGATTTGAGACTGTTCCTGAGGTCACAAGGTAAAGGCAATTTAGTTTCACTCAGGCAGGGACAGACCAGAGTCCACTCTTTGGACATGATCTGATCAGTTCACACTGCACTGCCAGCCACCTTCCCACGTGCACTGTGGTGCAAGGCCAAAACTCCCCCAGTTCTCTTTGTGGTTGCCAATGCTCAACATTTGTGTGTTTTGATTGCTTCTCCTCTGAGAAACCTAGAAGCAAACCCTTTGGTTTGACCCAGGTAGAGTAGGATAAGGGGTTTACACTTCCGGTTGTAGTTCATTGAGTTTATGATAAAAATGTTCACTAGCATTAAATGAAAAGTTATGAAAGCATTCATGATCTGAATTCTCCTCTTCATTTCCGTCTCACCACTATGTGCATGCACAGCTTTCCATCCAGCCATCCACACCGCCATCCAGTCACCCCATCCCAGTTGTCAGGTGCTGTTGAGTGGGTTTGACCCCTGTCGACTTTCAATGTTCGACATTGTGAAACACGGCCTGCGCCACACTGTCTTCATTGTTACTGGGTATGAGCCCGTTGTGGCCTTCAGTGTGTCTGTCCATGTCCTTGAGGGTCTTCCTCTTTTTCACTGACCCTCTGCTTTACCGAACAGGATGTCTTTCCCAGGCACTTGTCTGATGATTTCATGTCCGACTGTGAGACACAGATTCACCATCCTTGCTTCTGAGGAGCGTTCTGGCAGTCCTGCTTCCAAGGCAACTGGTTTGCTGTTCAGCAGGTCTGTGGTCCTTTCAGCCTGATTCAGAGTCCCAATGTAGGGTTTCACAGACCAGATCTTTACAGAAGCAGGCAACTGTACCCTTTACCTGTAGAGACACAGGTGCCTTGGAACTATCAGCCTCCCTGTCAGCAGCACCCACTGGGGTCATTGTCAGAGCAGAGTCTCTTTGCATCCTTGGCTAGCACTTCATGAGTTGGGTGTGTACTCCGGCACCTGTATACTTCTGAGGTGCTCACAGATTGGGTTCCAGAAAAACTTTAAGCCCTTGCTGATGGCACAGAACAAGCACACTCTCCACCTAAGGGGGTGCTTTAGACAAAGGATGATTCCATATCTCATGTTTGGTACCAGCCTCCCTAAAACCACAGTAAAAATAATTATTCTTCAGTGAATAAAATGATTGTTTTTTCTTGAGTAAAGTTGTTAATGCCTGCCTCCTCCC
Source organism: Tenrec ecaudatus (assembly GCF_050624435.1). Lineage (NCBI taxonomy): Eukaryota > Metazoa > Chordata > Mammalia > Afrosoricida > Tenrecidae > Tenrec > Tenrec ecaudatus. The sequence goes on from NC_134543.1 coordinate 127,457,709, forward strand.
AGCAAGTTTACTGCCCTGTGTGTAGATGTGTGAGTCCGCTGCTGTGCAGGGTTCCCTTCCTGAAGAAAGCTCCCAGTAACCTTCCAGAACCGATGAATGATCTGATCTCCTTGGAAGACCCTGATAGACAACATCTACTGGCCTGAACCAGTGGAAATTTTCTCTTGCTGACCATTCAGTTGCTTGACTGTTTTGCTCCATATTTGATTTATGGCTTATGAGAGCTTGAACAGTGTGTTAGGCAGGGTTCACTAGAGAAACAAAACCAGGACATTTGCGTTTGTTTTGGGTTTTTTTTTTAATAGGAAAGAGCTTTATAATCAAGGGCAATTTCTTATTGAGAAAACATTCCAGCCCAGTCCTGATCAAGTCGTTAAGTACGTAATTAGCCCATCTGTCTAATAACAATCTATAAAATCCTCTTTAGACTCACTAAACACATGCAATGATGCCGAATGCAGGAAAATCACAGGCCAGTGGGTGGGCAGTCTTGTGGATCCAGTGGTGGTGTAAGCATCTCAGTGCTGGCAGGGGTGTCCACATGTTTTCTCCAGCTGCCAGGGCTCTGGCTACATCATGGTAAGTCCATTTGGCTTTTCCTCTAGAATGTCTTGCAGGGAGTGAGCCAAAACTTATGATTATATATAAAAGGATAGTTTTATACATCGAGAAGATTAACAGATTAACCGAGCAGTGTAGAAAGCTTAGTTGAACTCACTTTCATGGAACCGTTAACATACTGGAAATCCTTCAACTGAACTGGGATGCCAGTCCAAGGTCAATGAAGCAGACATTGGAATCTTCCCTCAGGCAAGACAGGCCAAGTCTGCCTGAAGGCAGCAGACAGCAGGGTTAGTCAGCAATTGTCAGTAGCACAGGAGCTTAGGAAAGCCCCCTACACTGCAACAGGATCCACCAGCCTCAAGCTCAAGCAATGTACACAGCAGCAGCCTGGCAAAGCAGGTCTCAAAGAAGCCTCAAGCTCTAGCCATACCATCCATGGGTTGGCTTGGCCCACGGGTAGTGCAGTCCAGGTTGGGGTAAAGCATAGCTCAAGCTGGTCCCATGACCAGGCAGGAAGAGAAAAGGGAAGGGGCCTAGGAAAGCCATTTCTCTCTTTGCCCGCTAATCAAGTTTCAACATGATTAAACTCTGCCCACGTGTTCTGATTGGCCTACTTGGCAAAATAGCCCTATCACAGAGAATGTGAGTCTTTCCTCTCAGAGCCTTGTGAGGCCTTCCTGGTAAGGTTATCTATCATCTTTCTATCAATCATCTGTCTTCAAACACATGCAATGATGCCAAATGCAGGAAGAACACAGGCCAATGGGTGGAAAGTCTTGTGGATCCAGTGGCAGTGGAAGAATCTCAGCGCTGGTGTGGGCCTCCACATGGCTCCTCCAGCTCCAGGACTCTCGCATAATTCCATGTGTCTTGCCATCAGGAATACCAAGCAGAGTGTCTGTATCCCTCCTCCAGCAGGCTATTTATCTCCGGAGCGCCTACAAATGAGGTCATCAAGCTGCAACCTGATTGGTAAGGTAAATTCCACCCCTTCATTCTTAGTAGTCTCAAGTTCACACCATATTACATAACTACCACAGGCACCGTATGCATTGTATAGCAACCACATCTCTTGCAGGTTCGAACTTGAACATTCAGAAACAGCTCTGGCGGCCCTCTCAAAGATGGTGGCCAAACATTGGGCTTTGAATGCATGTCGGTCTCCACAGTCCTGTCACTAACCCAGCTACTGCACCATGCTCCTTGAAGGACCCATTATGTCTATCCAGGGACTCTCATGACAGGACTTCAGCCTCTAAACTTCCCATTTTAGTTACTGTTTAGGTTCACCCAAATTTTTAAAACTTGTGTATGTTCTGCTTTGATTTGTCTGCCATGACCAAACCAGTTGGAACCAATTCCAAGCTCTAATTTGAACTGTAAATCTTTTCATGAGTGGTGGTTGAGCACTCAACTCTTTGTGCCACCCAGAAACTCCAGTTCCATATACTTCCTGTGTTAGGCCAGGTTGACTAGAGAAACAAAGCCAGAGACACTCATATATGTGTAAGAAAGAGCTTTATATCAATAAGTGCTTATATATCAAAGACACATCCCAGTCCAGTACAACTCAAGTCCAAAAGTCAGATACTAGACCATAAGTCCCACTTCAGACTCATAAAGTCACATGCAATGATGCAGAATGCAAGATCATAGGCCTGTGGATTCTAAGTCCCATGGATCCAATGGTGGTGGAAGCATCTGCAGGGCAGTGGTAGCAACCAGGGTCAGCCAGCAGGAAGGTGAAGGCAGAGAGGAAGGGAGATGCCCCTGAGAAGGCCACTCCCACAAGGAAGCACCATCAGGCTGTAACCTGATTGATAGGCTCAATTCCACCCCTACACGTTTATATAGCTTCAACTTGGCATGAAATTATGTACCTAATACACTCCCTCACCAACCTCAGAAACTCAGGTGTTTATGATATAAAAGTAAAAGAGAAGGGCTCAATAGAAAGTAGATGTTTAGAAATTTATGATGGCAACATGTACAAATATGCTTGATGCAATTGATATGTGGATTGTGGCAAAAGCCTTAAGAGCCCCCAGTAAAAAAATTTTAAAAGCCCCCAATAAAAAGATTTTTCATAAAAGTGAAAGAGAAATACAAATAGAACTATCAAAGACACCAAATAGAGAATAACAAATATAACTAAATGGGAATCACAAACTACTGACGATCCCTTTGGGTGATATTGTTTCATAGACGAGAAATGTTATCATCGCCGTAGAAAGAGGTAGACATGAACTGCTTTCTTATCCAGGTACAGGCAACAAGCTTTTGATCCTCCTTCCACAAAGAGTTGATAGATACATTTTTCTTGTATTATAATTGTGTTTTATGTGAAGGTTTACACAGCAAGTTTGTTTTCCAATCAACAGTTCCCACACTGTTGTTGAGTGACCTTGGTCACACACTCTTGCAGTGAGGTAGCAGCTGCCTGTTAACTCCCTGGGCTCCCTATTTTCTTTTGTCCACTTTCCCTGTCTCCTCCTCTTGGGTTTTGGGCAAATGTTACCCTTTCAGTTTTGTAGTGTGGATTGTCCCCCAGACCACATTTTTCACTGGGTTTGTGGTGGGTTTTATAGTCCAAGGTAGCATTTGGTTGAAAGTTGATTTACAGAGGTGCCTTTGGTTTCAAGTTAGAAGTTGTACTCTCAGGGCAATAGTCTTCCAGGTTCCTCCAGTGTCTTTCGGTCCAGTAAGTCTGGTCTTTAACTTTTATTCTATATTCCCATCTATTTTAACTTTGACCTTCGATTATGATCTTGGTTAGAGATCTTTGATTATGATCTTGGTTGGCAGTTGGTATTGGGGTCCACCTGATTATTCTCTTCTTAGGTTCTAGGAGGCTGTGGTCCAAGGGTACTGTTATTCCTTGAGGCTAATTGCTTCCTTGAATCTTTGTTTTTCCTTGTCCTCCTATGTTCCAGGATGGAAGGGTCCAATACTTGCTTCCTAGAAAAAGTAACATATTCTTAAGAGAAATGGCCGTTATATCCATCATCATTTCCTAGACAAAGGACGTGACCAGGGTGAGTTGACAGAACCCCTGGATCCACAATATGATCAATTTGGGCCACTTGTCATCTGGACTCCATGTGACCCGTTTAACATCAGAGCTGTGCTTAATGCGGCCCTACTATCTGTAGGGCAGAGGAGCTTATTCTCTCTAGTTAATCACTGAAATTAAAATTGACTGTTCCGTTTCACTCCCTCAGCTATGATGGATAGATTTGAACTGAGTAGCATTGGAAATTTTTTGACTGAACAGAGGGAGACTGCCATGGGGAGGAGCTCCTCGGGACCCAGGCAGTAGTCCCCAAGGACTCCCTGTGCAGAGGGGATGCCCCTGAGGAGCTGGTTCAATTTCTAGTGTAAATGGCCCAGGTCCTGGAGAGATATGCTGCTCAGGGCTGGACAGCTGCGCTAGTTTGCTCAAGAGGACTGGGGACTGTGGTGGTCTGCTCTGCCTGAGTGATTGCAACATCCCCAAAGAACTCGGGGGCCAGTCAGAACTCACTTGTTCTCTTGACAGTGTGTATTTTTTGGATGTCAGGGTCAAGGAAAGAGTGGCCCTAGCTTCAGAGCTCATGTTTGTGAGACAATCGTGGAAAGAAGCCTTTGCTGGGAGGTTGGAAGTGTCCTCTGGCCGGAAATTCACAGTGTTACCTGATGGGAAAGCTGCCCAAGAGGAAGCTGAACTGGGTTGGCTTGATGGGTCAAGGTCAGAGTTTGTCGGGACAGAAGGCCCAAACGATATGAGTTCCCTGAAGAAGACCTCTCTGTCCGTCTTCCAGCCCAGTGAGTCAGTGGCTGTCCCCTCAGAAGGCTCATCTGGGGGCTGCTGAAGCAGCCAGGGAAGCAGCACAGTCTTGGGTTCTGGCCACTGCTCCTTGGGTGGCTGCCAATGGGCTTCATTGGGTGCTCTTTCCTGCACAGGAATAATAGCTTCTAGACATGTCTGCTGACAAAATTGACCCCTGTTAGGGCCTGTCCCTGGTGGCTGTAGGAGACAGAAGGCCCCGCTGTGGCCAGGAGCAAACAACCTGGACAGTAGCCCTGGCTGGGGCAAGGACATCTGCAGTGTATGGTCACACCCTTTCCCAGGCTCTGTTACCCCTGCCCCTCATCATCCACAGCCTCCTAACCCCCACCCCTCACCTTGATGGCAGCTGTCCTTATCCCACTGAGTTACCCCTCCCCATGCCCTCTGTTAGCCACATGACCTTCCCTCCCCATGCCATACTGCTCCTCTCCCCCTGTCCTTCTGTTAACTACATGACCTGCCATTCCCAGCCCCATGCCATACTGCTCCTCTCCCCATGAACTCCTGTTAACTACATGACCTGCCCTCCTCACGCCACACTGCTCCTCTTCCCATGCCCTTCTGTTAAACACATCACCTGCTCCCCATCCCACCCCCCGCCTGCCACGCCATACTGCTCCTCTCCCTGAGCACTGACATCACTGAGCTTCTGCTCTTCTTCCCCAGGACTCCCTGTACATTCCCTGCCTCAGACAGCCTGCACATCAGCCCTCGCCACCTTGTGCCCTCAGGCCACTCAGGATCCCTGGGTAGGAAGGTGGACACTGAACATGAGGGCCACAATGAATTATGTTTGAAGAAGCTCAAATGGGCCCAGCCTCATGTAGCTCTTTGTGGCAACTTCTTAAGACTGGAAATCAGGAGAGTGGGCTATGGTGGTGAGGGTCAGGGGCAAGAAACCTTAAAGGTTGAGTGGAATGTCCCTCAGAGTCACGTTGGGCAGGTTAGACTGAGAGCCCAAGCATCAGAGTCCACGGTCCCACCATCCCGGACCCTCAGAGAAAGCTCATGGTGTGAGGTGCCTGGTCATTTACAAACTGCTTCCAGCTTGTCCTCCATGACATCGCAGGGAGGAGTGTCAGTCTGGATGAAATGAAACAGCTCACTGAGTTGGGCCTGGGCATTCTGCCTGCCAATCCCCACGTTCCCTCCCAGGAGCCTGCTCCTCAGGCTGTTCTCCCACAGCTATGTGCTCCAACAAGATGGCAACTTGGCAGGCGCTGAGAGATGATAGGATGAGCAGGGAAGGTGGCAGGCCATTGGTTGAAGTCCAAAGATCCAGAGGTCAAGGAGACAGCTGCAGGATTCATACCAGGAGGAAAAGGCATGGCTTCCCACAGAGTTTGCTGAAATAGGAGAAAACTGCCTGTCCATTGCCCTCCACCCTCATCTGACCACAACTGCATAGCTGCTCACCATGCAGTTAGATTACATCCTACTGAGAACCCTGGCCCAGCCAAGTTGACACGAAACCTCTTGTCTATTTGACACCTACACACTTCTCTGTAAACCAAACAGAATCTCCAAACAAAGACATACTCGCATGTAACATGACACAACTAACACGAGTACGACTGACAGCACACAACCCCATTTTCATCCTATATTGTATAAATGAACCCCAAATATTGGATGTGTACATGCAAAGAGGAAACCCTCAGAATAACTGTAGTCCTCGTCTCTGTAACTGATCATGTGGCTGGTCTGCTCTTTGGAGCTGCCTTCTTCCACCACCCACTCTGTATTCCCTTTGCCCTCACAAGTCCTACAGCTGGTCCTGGTTCTTGGCCTGACTCAGTGACCGAATCTGTCACTCCTGAAGAGTCTGTGCCATTAGTAATCTTGTCAGAATTGTATTGTTGTAGTTTACCATGGACTCTAACCACAGGACATGGTAATTCCAAGAGACGACCTTGATACCTGCCACCATGGCCCCTTTGTTCCTGTGCCCACTGGGCAATGACAGCAGTGGCTGGGGAGAGAAGATGACTGGCTTCCACAGACAGGTGGTGCTCAGGACTCATAGTGAGCCTACATAGACACACCAAGGCTGTGAATCTTTATGTGAGCAAAAAGGCTCATCTTTCTCCGTCGGAGGGGCTGGTAAGCTTGAACTACTGACCTTGGTGTTAGCAGTTCAATGTCCGCATGGAAGAGCAATTGACAATGATGTAAGAATGGACAGTTTATATTTTAAACAGTCTTTTAGAGATTGAATTTACAATTGTTTTGCTTATCAAACCATTGGAAACAAACGTTTATAAGGGACCAAATAAATAACAATTATTCCTAAAGGGAAACATGATACCGTATAGAACAGAATACAAAAATTTCGCTCACTGCCATAAGTCCATGTCGATTTATTGTGACCCTATAGAACAGGGTAGAACAACTGCCCATGAGTTTCTGAGATTGTGACTTTACTGGAGCAGAAAGCCCTATGTTTCTCCCATGGAGCGACTGGTAGTTTTGAACTGCCTACTTTGAGGTTAGCAGCCCAATGTAGAACCTCTCTGACACTAGGGCTCCCTTGGAGCTATAGATGTAATGAAATACTATAAAACAATGAGAATGGAAAAAAAATGACACAATGATACATATTAACTGAAAATGAACAAGGTATTGCTACACACAGTTGTATAGGTATATCACCAAGAGCTTAGGATCAATAAATGGCAAAAGAAGTCAGACATAAAAAGAGCTCACATTGTATGAATTCACTTAACTAAGGATCAAAACCAGGAAAAATGGATTTCTGATATTAGAAGTTGCGGACAGAGTCGGTGACTGGGAGGGGTTTCAAGTGGGAGTCTGCAATGTCGTTAGATTCTCTTTTTCTATCTGTGAACTGGTTATGCATGTGTGTGCCTTTTGTAAAAGTGTTATGATATGTCCACATTTTTGCACATATACTCTAGGAGGAGAATGTAGAAGCACTGTATGAACTGTTATGAACAAGAGCTATCTTATGTGTAAAACCAAGGTATGAAATAGTATGAATCAAATATCAATTGGGTGAAAAGAAGGGGGGAAAGAAGAAAAAGTGGAGATCCTAAAACCTTAAACCCAAAACAGCCCCTAAAATCCTTTTGAGGAGCGCTATTGGTGTAGTGGTTACGTGTTGGGCTGCAATCCACAAGGTCAGCAGTTTGAAACCACCAGCCGCTCTGCAGGAGAAAGGTGGGCCTTTCTACTCCTGTAAACATTACAGTCTCAGAAGCCCATAGCCAGTATTCACTATGAGTCAGCATTAACTTGATAGCAGCAGATTTGATTTTTAGAAAGCCTTTTTAAAGCCATCCAATTAAAAAAAAGCCATCCAATAGCTGAATCAGTAAAGAAGATCTGCTTTAGACATTGTGTTCTTTTAAAGAATAATCTGTCTGTGATCAGATTGACACAGGAACTTGGAAGGTTAGGTGAAAAGTTTAAGGGGCAGTGAACTTATGTGTATGATGGAAATTTGGAACTGGAAAAGGACAGTGAGAATGGCTACATAATTTCAGAAATATAATGAATGTTAGCAAATTGTACACGTAGAAATGATCAAATTGGTATATATTTGTGTGTGCATTGTTTTAGGTCAGGGAGAAGACTTGAAGTTCAAATATAATTTACAGAGACCCCCTTGTTAAATCTTGAATGGGACAAAGTCCAGAAAAAACAAATCATCTGGTTGAGGGAGACCGTAAGCATGAGGCCATAATGGGGACTAAGGGATCCACAACAGCTAGGTCACATGGAAAACAAAGGAAGTCCCTTTAAAAGTCACGTTCCCAGCAGATCAGACCATCACAGTTGGAAATGTGACTACAGAAATGGGAGAGGGACCGTGATTGGAGTAAATACATTATTGCAGATTAGAAAAGTTTACAGGATTGGTTCAGGGCCCTCCAACCATCTTGGCCAGGGCATGAACGTGCAACCTCAGTACCCCAGTTCCCATCAAGGGCATACTCAGGGAAGTTCTTGAGGGCTAGACTACTCCTCACAAGGCTGGCCAGGGAAGTGGGTGGAAGCAAACAAACTCTGCCTGAGGGCAAAGCATTTTACCTTGCTAGTTCAGAGTCATGGAGCTCTAGTGCCATAGGAGGTTATGGGTTTAGCGGTTAAACACAAAGTTTCACTTTTCAAAACCACCAGCCAGCTCCAGGGAAGAAAGATGAGGCTTTCTACTCCAATAAAAATATATAGTCTGGAGATAAAAAGCCCCAATTTAAGTTAACTGAGTTGATTCCTACTAGAAGGATAATGTGTGTGGGTCAGATGCTTGCAAAGTCCCTCAAGGCAATGCTGCCAGACTGCAGTCTCTGCTCCCTGCTGCTGGAGACAATGGATTGCTTCTCTCTAAAACTTGGAACCATTAGCTTGGTTCCAGTAGGTGGAGTTCACACCCTACTGATCATGATTCATATGGAGATCCAGAACACAGGTCAAAGTTAAGCTGCCATCCTAAATTTTTTAATGTAGGATCCGCCCATTTTGTCACGTGTATACCCCCAATCCCTCCTCTTCCTATTGCAGGTATGCCCCTAGACCACCCCTTTTCACTGCTGTATAACATAGTTCAAGTCCTTCCTGTGATATATGTCTTTACCCTCCCGTTTCCATTTCCCCTTGTCCTCCTTCCCTTCCCCCTCTCTCCACGTGGACCACCAAGCCACCAAGCGGGGCTGAGATGAGCAATGCTACCATGATATGTGTGTGACTGCATTATTGTAATATCTCTTCTATTGCTCATGCTCTCTATGACTTTAATATTTATATCTCAACCATTTATGTTTCCAGGGCTTTCAATGACATTGGGCATCTTTTCAATGTTTATGAATCATGCTTATGAACCTCTCTTCTGTTAGTTGTCTATGTGTATGCATTGCCTGTATTATAAACACATACAACCGAGCAATTTGTCTGGAAAAATAATTTATAGAAACTTTATGTTAGATTGCCAGGCGTTTTGCATAGCCAATTGCTCTTTTAAAACACTTTTCTTGTCATTGTGATACCATGCTAAAAGGTAAAAACATCTGTATATAGTCAAATAGCTTTATCTTTCCTTTAAAGACATGAACCTTCCTGTCTTGCTTAAAGTTTCCACCTCACTAAAGCTAAATTGCTACTCTTGAAAATAAATCCCTCTAAGTTTTTAATGCTTTGAATATTTTATCGCTCTAATCCTCCTGGAGTTTATTTTTGAATGTAGTATGCTCCTTCCTTTGATTTCTTGTAAATTCAGCCAATTCAACCACTCAATAACCAAAGCATTCCTTTACCACTGGATTGTTTTGCCACCTTTGCTTTGCATAGCATATAGTTTTAAATTATATCCCAGACTACTGAATTATTTGCCAGAGTGGCTTTACTAATTGTACACTGGCATCACAATACGCGGGAGCTTCGGAAAGATCGTGGGAGAATGGAATGAAAAGAGAAGATAATTTCCCATGAATTTTTGAAGCCTCCTCATACAGGTGCTTTACAGTAAGTCGACATTAGGGTTTATAATCAATAAAAAATTCAACTGTGTTCGAAGAATGAGGGGCGTGACATTTCCTGGTTGAGAGAAAAGCGAACAGGAGAGCATATACGAAAAGGATTGGTTAAACGATGAAACTGCAGCAAAGTGTTAGCTGTTATCACAAAAATGAACACACAGAATAATATTCTTGAACTTGGAAGTGGGAATTTCAGCCTTTCAACGGCCATCGACGGTGCGGGGCAACATCCCCGCGCTCCCACGCTCAGGAAGGGGGGTCTGGTGTCTGCGGCGCCGCGGGGCACAAGTGGGGCGAAGGGCTGCGAGGGAACGCCGAGGCAGAGGGGTCCCCGAGAGGCGGCTGCGGGCCGCTCCGGAAGGCAGGGGTCCGGGGGCTCTGTGGTCCCTCAGGAGCCGCCAGGAAAGGCTCCAGAAAGGCGGCTGGAGGCCCCGGCCGGCCGTGCAGCTCGCTGGGAGGCGCGGGCGCGCGTGCTCCGTGGGTCCGGGCGGCGGCAGCGCGGGCCCTGAACGTGGGCGGCGGGTGGCGCAGAGCCGCGCCGGGCGGGCGGGAGGTGACGAGCGGGGCAACCGCGGCGGCTACTGACGGCGCATCGGATCCGGAGCGCGCTGCGCGGGGCAGGTGAGAGCGGCGCCCCACCCGCCTGCCACTCAGGTGTCTTTTTGCGCAGAAGTGTGTTTTAGGAGCGTGAAACCTGTGTGGTGGGCGTGACTGACGTGTTTTTAAATCATTTTCTATACATTTAAAGCTGTAAAGGCAAAACTTCATGATCCAATTAATATAGCCAAAAATTCAGGCTTGATAGAAACATTTAGAATCCAGGCACTGGGGGTAAAGTCCCCTTATTCCCATCTGCTATTGGAGGAAGGTATGAGAGAGATTGGATACTGCGGTGGGAAGAAATAGAGCCAAATAGGAATGTCTGCTTCTATAGGGAGAATGAAACAACCATGCGCTCACTTTAAGGCAGCACAGCTTTAAGGGAGAATCTGTGGAAATGATAGATTACTGCAGGAACATGAACTTGGAGTATATCTCCAACTAACAGAGTGGCGTCTTCCAGCCATGGAACATTAGTCTCCCAGATTCCCTCTGTACCAGTCAGGGAATAAGTCCCAGTATTATTTCCCTTGGTGCTAGTATCCCACAGTTCCCCTCTGTGCATTATGTTTACGATTCAATAGTGTCACGGAGGCAACATGGTCTCTTTTCATATCTATTAGCTTCCTATAGAAGTGACATGAGACTGTAAGCATCACAATTATGATAAAAAACACAGTCAGACTGGAACTTAAGCTATGTGAAGTACTTTGCCCCCAAGCTCGCGGGTCCAACCCTTCCATGCTACTCATCAATTGCTTAATCACATCAGAGCCAGGAGAAGCCTCAAGCTTGTCTTTGAATGTATAGAAAATATCCTTTCTAAGCTGATCAATATCTAATGAAATGTTTCCTAATCAAATCCCAATCATGCAATGTCTTATTATAAGGATAAGGGGTTGTACAGAAATCAGTTACATTCCAATCACATGATAGCATCGACAAATTCAAAATCTTGATCTTTCAGCAAAGCAGTCTGCAGTAATATTCCAGTCACATTGTATAAAATGTTCAGTTATGATAGCATCCCAGAGTGTCTCTTAGACAGAGTCAGCAATGGAAGAAATATCTCAGCAGTCAGCAATCACCACTCTCAGGAATCTTCGAGGTCTTCTTGATGTTTTGAATAACTTCAATAACAGGACAGGGGTCAGGTCACACATCAGCTTCCCCACTTTCTTCTGGGTCTTGCTGGCTGAAGAGAAATCCACCTATCTCCTTTGCCTGTGAAAATATAAACAAATAGCCCCTCTCTTTGGGGTATCATTAACCTGAAAAAAGGATTTATGATTAATATTGGTTGGCTTCTCCATCTCTTCCTTGTCCATCATTCTCCAAAGGTGGTTGCGTCCTTTTAAAGGGAGTCCATCAGTTTTATTCTGTAAAAAACATACATGCATAGCCTTTTCTCCAGGTGAATGGACCTGGATCCCAAACACGGTTTCCATCATCCTCAGATTTCTTAGGATCAATTTTCTCTGTAGAATTAAAAATGTGTTTATGTTCCCTAATTTTATTACAAGACTTTAGTAAGGAGAAAATTTTTTTAGTTAAAATGACTAAATGAACTTTGTCACGCATGAGATTCCTCTTGCCCCCCTTCTGTTTTAACAATTTAAATATTAAAGCATTGCTAGCAGTCTCAGTTACCTTGCTAGGTCTTGAACCATTAAAACTTCTAGTTAGATAGCCTTCATTGTTATGTAAATACTGGCTCCCAATCCCTCAGAGAATTAAGAGAGCTAACTAATTGGGAGAACTTCTTATCATACCTTGAAAGACTGAAAAAATGTTTAATAAATTTGTTCAGCTGATCTTGAAGTAACTTACCAAGCAGACATTTTTTCTCCAAGCTTACCAATAAGTTTATAGGCTCAATTAAGCCGTTTTGCCTTTGAGGCTTCTCACACGATATGATTTTACCTTGCAATATTCTGTCTTGGTTAACTTCACTCATTCCCCCTATGCTTGCTTTAGGGGAAGTTGATGGGAGGATCTTAGGCCCTCCTAAATGCCCTAAGGAAATGACCCTACATCCAAAGTTTAAAAACCCTTTTCTTTCAATTTCTAATTCCATGTGGGGGCGCTGTTTCTCCACAACAGCATTCCAGAAGACCGCTTGATTTAAAGGGTGGTCAAACTTCTCAAGTACTCTTTCCTGATAGGTATACATTTTTACTCTAGAAATTCAAGGAAGGAAAAATTGGCTTGAGCGATCCTCCTTTTTAATGAACCATGGTATATCAGAACTCATTACTGCCTTAATTTCTTCTTCACAATCCTGACCAATAACTCCAGCAACACCTTGAGAATTTATGTTGGACTTTCTTAATAAACATCCTATAGTTCTTTTAGGTAGCGGGCCCCAATTACTGCTCTTCATTTCTGATTCAATCACAGCTTTTGGCTTTTCCTCACAACTCTTATCAACTCCAGTATCAATTTTAATTTCTTGAGTACTAAGGTTAAATCTTCCTGATAGAAACTGTGTTAATCTTTCAATAAGAGGTCCCTGCTTTTGAGGATCAAGCTCCTGTGAGGGTTTCTGAGCCATCTCTTGGTTATTCAAACCAACTGCAGTGAGAACAGAGACTAGGTTTTTGCCTGTTTGGCTAGGTCTGGTCTCCTGCTGTGAGGCTGTGAGATAACTGCGATTTCTCTCAAAGATCTTCTTTGCTCCAGTAGGCAGACACCTTGCCTCCCACGCTCTGCTATGAGGGTTCTGCATCAAGCTCCTTCCACTATTTTCCCGCCGGGAAGTCTTTCCTAATGGCAACCCTTCACTGTTGATTTTTGAACGACATTGGCTCGCCCAATGAGTTCCCTTCCTACAGTGGAGGCAAAGTTCAGGTTCTTTTAAACCCGATCTCCATGGTCCTGGTCTGACATTGGCCGCAGCCTGGTGTGCGTACACTCTCTTTGAAGATGACTTGCCTTCCCACAACTAAAGCACTTTCTACTGGTCTGATATAGTTTGCCAATGCAGCTGCCATGAGGTCTGCCTGTATGCCTCTGCCTCTACATTCCTGCATATCCTAAAATAACCCAGCAAAGTGCCCTGTTCCCTGTAGGGACGCAAGGCATTTTTACAGTGCTTATTAGAGAAATCATAAGATAGATTATGCACTAGGTCTTTTACTGCCTGAACATTATTCACACATTTGAAAATAGCATCTTCCAGTCGGGACACAAAGTCAGCATAAGGCTCATCATTCCGTTGTCTTATAGCCGTGTAACTCGGCTTTCTCTCTTCTTTTCCCAGGCCCTTAAGCAAACCTCACATATCTGTCCTATTGCCGGCTCAGTAAACTGTAGTTGAGACTCAACTGTAATATAATTCACATCCCCTAGCAATTGATGAATTCCTATATCTGTCCCATCCTCAGCATTCTTCCGAGTTTGTGCAAGGGCTGCTTCCTTCCATAGCATTTGATATCGCAAGGATTCTGAAGAGGAAAGACAAATTCTCCCTAAACCTCTCCAGACTGTAGGTGTCCAGCTCTCTGCTAGAGCCCTTATCAAGCTAATTACAAAATGTGAGTCTGGGCCGTAATCATTGATTGCCTGCTTGAGATCTTTTAGCAACTTAAAGGGAAAGGCATTATGAATTTCTTTTGGTTGTTTCCCCTTAAGTCTGTCTGCTAACAACTCTAACAGGATAAGACATTTTACATTCTAAATCTCCTTCTGCAATCCCTCTTCCTACTTTGGATAGTAAAGGTGCTTTCCTATACTTTGCTTCTTTATGTCTATTCTCTGAACTACTCTTTTCAATCTGTCTATCTTAGAGTTCCACTTCCTGAACTTCACCTTCAGTGCTAGCTCTCCTAGTTTGCATTTCTTTGGAGCTAATTTCTCTACCTCCAGGGCTTCATTGTTTTAAAATCTCTTGCCTTTCTTACACTAAATTCCAGCAGGAGAGCTGCTGCTTTTACTATGTCCCCTTCTGACTCAGGCTCTGTTATTTTAGCTCTGCCTAAAATCTTCTCATCTGCCTGAAACCCGTTCTGACTGCTTCTCATCTGATTTAAGTTTGGGCATCTTAGATGGTGCCTATTCTGCTTCTTGGCTTTCTCTACCTTTGAAAGCAAGGGAGCTTCCTGGGATTGCTTTATAGCCATGCTTTGGATCTTGCAATCCACTGCCTCTAGTACTGTATCACCTTTAAACCTTCGGAGTCTGCAGTCTCGCAAGAGCATATAGGCTTTGGCCATGAGGTTCTGTTTAGAATTGGAGGCTTTAGATAACAAATCAGTCCCTGTCTTTTCAGTTTTTCCTAAAGTTTCACCACCTAAATCATGCTTATTCACAGACACTTTAGCTTGCTTTTCTAGATTTGAATAGACACAAGACTTCTCACTAGACTGATCATCCTCATTCTCTTCCTCCTGCAAAAGTTTTAAAACCATCTTAACTTGAACCCACAGAGACCACTTCTCCATAGGGATACTCTCCTCATCTCTGTACTTCCTTTAAGTTTACAATGACCTCCTCCCAGGTCTCTAAATTAAAAGTTCCTTCCTCTGGGAACCAGGGATTATACCTTTTTGCTACTTTTAGAAAACATTGTATCTTTTTCTTCGTTACTTTTACACCTTGTCCTTTCAGTAAGTAGATGAGCATGGTACCATAAATTTCAGGTTTACTTTTACCTTGCTCCCATTATCCTCTTTAAAATACTCATTCACTATTTCCACTACTTCTCTCTCAGTCCCCACACTGGATCCTCACATCACACAATTTTCAAATTCACTCTACATTCCGGTGGGGCTGTATAATTGTTACATGGGGTATGATTCATATTGTCCCACGTTGTGCGCCATTTGTCAGGGGAAGCCATCCTCGTGCTGGGGCTCCAGCCTCCAGCCCAGTCCTCGAGCCTCCTGCCTGGTCTCCATCCCACCTCCCTTCGTCCACACTGTGTGTGGACCTGGCTGGTAAGATCATGGCCATCCAGGAGGTGAGCATGCTACCATGAATTGTGTCTGACTGCCTTATTGTAATGTCTCTTCTATCATTCATGCTCCCGATGACTTTAAGATAATATTTACATATCTCAACCATACAATTGTGTTTATTGAACCCAAGATTAGTGGTGGGGGGCTGGCACCCCAACTCATACCACAGTACACACCATTTGTCTAGTTTTTCAGTGCTTCTTCTCCCACTCACCCACTCCAACCATCATGACCTCAGCTCTACCTTACAAAGCCGGCTAGACCAGAGAAGGTACACTGGTACAGGTAAGAACTCTCAACACACAGAATCCAGGACAGATAAACCCTTCAGGAAAAGTAATGGGAGTAGTGATACCATGAGGGTAGGGGGGAGATAGGGGAAACAGATAGCAATGATTGATGTATTAACACCCACACCCCAGGGGGACAAGCAACAGAAACATTGGTGGAGTCAGACAGTGGACACTGTAAGATATGAAATTATAATTTATCAAGGTTTCATAAGGGTGGTAGAGTGGGAGAGAAGGGGGAAAAAGGAGCTGATCCCAAGGGGTCAAGTATAAAGAAAATGTTTTGAAAATGATGATGGCACCATAGGTACAAATGTGCTTGATACAATTGATTGTTATAAGAGCTGTAAGAGCCCCCATAAAATGATTTATTTTTTTTAAGTGTTTAGGCAGATCTGGATGGAGGCTAGATCGAGAAACAATAGTTTCAGAATTTGATAATTTTGCTTAATAACCAAACTGAAAACTCACTGCCATTGCATCTTTTGTGACTCACAGCAACCCTGACTTTGAGCAACCCTATTGGACAGGGTAGAGCAGCCCCTGTGAGTTTCTGAGATTGCAACTCTTTACAGGGGTAGAAAGCCCTAACGTTTCTCTCTCAGAGTGGCTGGTGGTTTTGAACTATGTTGGTAGCAGCCCAAGTGAAAACCACTATGCCACCAGGGCTCCCTGTGCAACATAGCGGGAGCTGTTGTTTTCCCAAACATTCACTTGGCTATTTCTTTTATAAGAAGCCAATTCATTTGGCAGCTTAATTCTGTTCCAGTTTTCTTATCTAGAAATTGTGGTGACAGTGTGAACCTGTTTGTTGTAATTTATGTGAACATAATTGAGTGATCTAGACCAAGTGAGCTGACTGGTCAAAAATCAGACCTGTGGATTGCCAAATTGGTTCTGCTGAGATCGGGGCTTTCCTGGATCCACAGGCTTCCTGAAAGCTGTGTCCGAGAAGCTCTGCATTTTAGAGCTACATTTTATAGTTGAAAGAGAGGCCTAAGGAGGGAGGGAATCCTTCAGCTCTAAGACCTTAATGCTGTCATTGTTGTCCTCTTTTAGTGTACCTGCAGTTTCCCCACTGCAGTGGGAACCATTGAAACATCTGTTCTCATTCTCTGAGATGGTGTGCCACCCCACTCCACACCACCACCACCTCATCCCTTTCTCTTATTGTAGAGATAATCCCCCTTCCATATGTATCTCAGATATCCAATTAATGAAGAAAGACAAAACTAGGAGATATGATTTAGATGAAGGAGACCATCAGCATGAGGCCATAATGGGGTCCAAAGGCTGTGTGGCCATGTTGCTAATTATAGAAATGGATGAAATCTGCCACAAAAATGTGATTGGAGGCAGAGCAATTCATCACTGTCTCAGGCAGGACTACATAAGTGAGAATGGGGCCATTATTGAGACACGGAGACGAGCACAGATTAGACAGGCTTACTGGATTTGTTCTGGGGCCTTCCGACCACCTATGACTCATGACCATAGGGTCTTAGAGTTTCTCAATTTCTATGGAGGACCTTCCCAGGGAAGTCCCAGAGGGCAGATTGTTCCTCTCTGCTCTGGCTACTTGTTGTTGCATGCCATTGAGGACACTTGGATTTGTCTGACCTCATATACAACCAAATGAAACTCTGTAGGGTCGTGCACCATCCTCACAATTGTTCCTGTGCCTGAACCACCGATGAAGCCACTGAGTCCATCCACTTCTTCAAGGACCTCCTCTTTTTCACTTATTCTCCACCTTACAAAATAGGATGTTCTTCTCCAGGGACTGGTCTCTCCTGACAACATGTCCAAAGTATGTAAGATGGCGTCTTGCCATCCTTGCCTCTAAGGAGCACTCTGGCCTTATTTCTTCTGATACAGATTGGTCAGTCCTTCAGCATTCCATGGTACTGTCAGTAGTCTTCTGGTGGACAACAATTCGATGCATCTGTTCTTCTACAGCCTTCCTTATTCAGTGTCTAACTTTCACATGCATGTGATGCAATGGAAAATAGCATGGCTTAGGTCATGTGCACCTTAGTCCTCAGAGTAACATCATTGTTCTTCAACACTATGAAGAGGTGTTCTGCAACAGATTTACCCATTACAATACATCTTTTGATCTCTTGACTGCTGTTTCCATGAACATTGATAGTGGATCTAAGCAAGACAAAATCCTTGACAACTGAAGCCCTTTTCTCTGTTTATCTCTGTTTATTACCTATTGGTCCAGTTGTGGGGATTTTGGTCTTCCTTATATTGAATTGTAACCCATATTGAAGGTTACAATCCTTGATCTTCAGCAAGTGATTCAATTCCTCCTCACTTTCAGCAAACAAATGTTGTCATATGTGCACACAAGCGGGCTCCCAAAAGTTAGTGGAACAAGGAATCAAAAGAGAATAGAATTTTTCAGGAATTTTTTGAAATACCAGTGTGTGCTTGTGTGTATGTGTGTGTGTGTGTGTGTGTGTGTGTGTGTGTGTGTGAGAGAGAGAGAGAGAGAGAGAAAGAGAGAGAGAAGATGTGGGCATAAAGCAAACGTCAAGCAAGATAAGGGAGAATGCTGTTGGCTGCTGTTGAACTGATTCCTATGCGCATGCACAGTGACCTGCTGTGTGCACCATAGTGACCCCCTCAGAAGCAGATCATCAAGCCTGCCTTTCAACTGAAATTCTGAGAATTCACAATATTCAGAAGTCTGTGGATTACAGTGAAAGCCCAAATTCTATTTGCACAGTCCCCACGTGGATTAAACTTCCAGTGAATTCCTTCAGACCATTGACCAGGGATGTGAACACTCTTGCCACCAGGCAGAGGGCATTGGAAAGTGGATTACCCCTTAGGCAGCCCATGGTGGGGCTTAGAGACTTACCTGAGTGTATCCTTGAATCGAGGCTGCCGTTCTGGGCTGCACATTCATGAGTCATGCCCCCAATGCCTTGGCCCTGGACCAGTCTTGTAAACTATACTGTTTAACATATCTGAGTTTGCTTTCAGGGACACCTTAAGTCTAGTCCCCTTGAATCCTAGGGCCTGGAGTCCTCCTCCTCATCAGAAACAATCTCTGTGCAGGTGTGCTGGTATATGAACTCTGAGCCCTCTCCCTAAAACCAAAAAATAAAACCCAAACTCACTGTCATCAAGTCACTGTTGACTCACAGTGACCCTCTGAGTTTCTGAGACTCTGTCTATGGTAGTAGAAAAACCAGTCTTTCTCAGAGCTGCTGGTAGTTTTGAACTGCCAACCATGTGGATCAAAGCATAACTGTTAGGTTTCTCAGGTGGGAAATACTTCAGTTCTTGGCATCACAGGAGAAAGAATTCATGTCGAAGACTGATTGGTGATCCAAAAGGGTTTTTATTAAGGAGAGAAGGTGATAGAGAAGAGAAGAGAGGAGAGGAGAAGAGAAAGAGGGGAGAGAGGGGGGAGGGGGAAAGAAAGAAAGGATTGAGAGAGAGAGAGAGAGAGAGAGAGAGAGAGAGAGAGAGAGAGAGAGAGAGAGAGAGAGAGACCAAAGCAAAACAGGGAGGTGGTCTCCAGGTTCGGCCTTTAGTGCCTTGGGCTGGGAGGCGTGGTCGACATTACTGGTTGACCCCATTGGCTGAATTAAGCCCACCTGGCCTGGTTTTCACCCACCTAGGTGCACTGCCTCCCTGCCTCAAGTGCCTGAATTTGGAGCCTGCCCAGTAGACACCCTGGTCCCAGCTCTAGCTACCTAACATAAAACTGCACCATAACACTACTCCCTCCTAAACAGCATAGCTAAAAATATGAGTTGAGCGGAGAAATTGGTTCTTAAAGGAATGCCTTCGCTTACAACCAATTGTCATTTAAAATTTCACTTGATGGTGTAGAGGGAACCAAGAGAGCATTCCATCCCTCAGATTACTTGTAAACTACTGCAGAAACCGCAGGAAAGCCAGCAATTGCCTGCAAGACTGAGGTAAGAATCTCAAGGTTGACTCCCAAAACCATACGCATTGCTATAGAGTTGATTCTGACCCATAGCAACCTTACACAGGACAGGGTAGAACTACCTCTGAGTTTCCAAGTCTGAAACTCTCTATTTTTGTAAATCATTTTATTGGGGGCCCTTACAGCTCTTATAACAATCCATACATCAATTTTGTCAAGCACATTTGTACATATGCTGTAATCATTTTCTTTCAATGTGAGCGTATCAGCTCCTTTTATTTCCCTCCTTCCCAACCCTCCCTACCTCATGAACACTTGATAAATTATAAATTAATATTTTTCATATTGTACAGCATCCGCTATCTCCATTCACCAAAGTTCTTGTTGTTCATGCCCCCCAGTCACCCTCCGGGGGGGCGTGGTTATACAGTGATCATTGCAGTCAGTTCCCCCTTTCACCCCCCACCTTCCCCCCACCCTCATGGTATCGCTACTCCCATTACTGTTCCTAGGGGGTTTATCTGTCCTGAATTCTGTGTGTCCAGAGCTCTTATCTGCACCAGTGTGCATGCTTTGGTCTAGCCGGATTTGTAAGGTAGAACTGGAGTCATGATAGTGGGGTGGGGGCTGGGAGAGTCTGTAACTCTTTACAGGAGTAGAAAGCTTCACTGGAAAGTGAATTTGAGGCTGAGACGTTGGGAAAAGTTTGGTCAAGATAAACAGATGTGGAGTGGTGTAGGGAAGGAAAGATTAAAAATAACCTGGTCCAGGATCCTCACAAATTTTAAGTTCATTTGACGCTCCCTAGGGAGGAAGGAGGAAGAGCTATCAGCAGGCAGGCTGTGTCATGCCTACAGCCTCTACCAAAATGCTTCCTGACTCTTCTCAGAAAGTCCCCCAGGTGCTACCAGCCTCCTGAGTCTGAGAATGGTTCCTCTATGTTCTTATTAAGCTGAGGAAGGTTGGCACAAAAATATGTGGGAATCCACGGAGCATGGTGAGGTCATTTC
Organism: Tenrec ecaudatus; assembly: GCF_050624435.1. Lineage (NCBI taxonomy): Eukaryota > Metazoa > Chordata > Mammalia > Afrosoricida > Tenrecidae > Tenrec > Tenrec ecaudatus. The sequence goes on from NC_134543.1 coordinate 127,478,371, forward strand.
AGGGGGTCATGAGGAATGACTAGTAGGGAATTTAGCAAAATTAAAGGGCTTAGCAATTTGAATACCAGCTGACTGACCTTGATCAAGCCTCTTTACCTTTCTGGGTCAATTAAAAAATAATTTTTTTACCAGGTTTCTACTGTATGTCCTCATCTGTAATTAGGGGGCTTGCATGCCCCCGGAGAATATAAAAACCTGGGTTAGCATCAAATATCTCTCTCTCCACGTAGACGACCAAGCGGGGCTGAGCTGAGTGTGCTACTATGAATTGTGTCTGACTCCATTTATTTCAATATTTCTCTTTCTCTCATGCTCTGTAACTTTACTGTAATATTTATTTATTATCGCTATACAATCGCGCCCACCGGACTCATCATGATGTGTTAGGGGCTGGCTTCCCCTGACACCTGATGCTTATTCTTCTTCTGTCACTGCTGCCCCCCCCACCTTTCTTCCCTTCCTCCTCTTCCCACTGTTGGCCACACCATTGCTGTGTGTGTTGCTCGACCTTTTTTGTGCAGGTCTCTGCAGGCAGTTGGGAGAAGAAGCGAAGTGAAAGGGACTGAACACGCCACTATCTGTGGGCAGGACAGGATGTCTGATGCTTTGCTGGCTCTTTGATATGTGAGACCAGCAGCCAAAAGTACCCCTTTAAGAGCCTGGAGATGACTGAAGGCCTTATGCAAATATTTTTACCTTACTTTTATTGTTCTTTATGTAAAGTGACGGGCTGGGCAATTTGTTTTTAAGACTCCAAGCTCAAACATTCCAAGAAAGTAAGCATTCAAATGTTAAATGCAGGAATTACAAATACTCCTTGACTGGGATGGGCGTGCTCTGCTCCCTGCTGCTGGAGACAATGGATTAATTCTCCCTCAAGCTTGCAACCAATGGCTTGGTTCCTGTGGGTGGAGTTCACACCCTACTGATATGGTTCATATGGAGATCCAGACCGGTCAAAGTTAAGCTGCCATCCTAAATGTAGGATCCGCCCATCTTGTCACAAGTATACGCCCAATCCCTCCTCTTCCTATTGCGTGCATGGAAGGCGGGAGTCTGGGGGCCCCAGGCCCCTTCAGGGACCCGCCAGTCATTCAGCTCCACGGGAGGCGCGGGCGCGAATGCTCCGACGGTCGGTGCGGTGGCGGCGACGTCCCTGGCGGGCGGGCGGAGTGCCAAGACCGGCGGGCGCGAGGTGACCGAGCGGGGCGGCCGCGGCGGCTACTGACGGCGCACAGGATCCGGAGCGCGCTGCGCGGGGCGCCGTGCAGGTGAGAGCGGAGGCGCGGGACCCGGATGCGGCGCGGCTGAGGGCGGCCGAGGGCGGGGGTCGCGGCGGCGCCTGGGCCCCGCGCTGGCCGGCGGCGAGTTCCTCGAGGTCCGGGCCGGCGGCTCCGGCGCCCGTGCCGCGCTTCCTGCCGGCTCGGAGGACGCGCCCGGCGACCCGCGGGACGCCTTGCTGAGGCGCGGCCAGACGTCCCCGGCGGGCGGGCGACGCGTTCGGACGCCTCCTCAGGGCGCCTCAGCGGAGAGCGGCGTTGGCGCCATCGCGTCTACGCCGGCGCCCCGGACCCGCCTGCCACTCAGGTGTCTCTTCACGTAGAAGTGTGTTTTAGGAGCGGGAAACCTGTGGTGGGCTTCACGGACGTGTTTTTAAATCCCAGCGCCGCTGAGGAGCCCTGGGGCCTCGCCCCCAACGCCTTGCTTTGCCCACGGGGGTAAGAATGCGTGCCCCTTGGGGTGGTTGTCCGCGTAGATTCCAAAAGGTTGTCTGGCCAGAGCGCAAGTGCTTGTGAATGGTAGCGACTGGGAAGGCTGCACCTCGCTCCGCTGGCCGAAGCCTGGCTGCCGTGCGGGTCACGTTTATTTCCGAGCTGCTGTGGTGTGGCTGCAAGCTCCGCTGGAGCAGCTCCTAATGTTGGAACCTGTCGTCGTCGGCGGGTAAAATAGCATCCCGGGGTCCCTTCCTAGAGTGCTTCCTAGCACAAGCACATGGCGACTCGGAATACCCGTCCCAGGTACCTGGGGGCTGAGGCAACCCAGTGAACGTAGGATAATTTACGGGAGGTCCCAAATTTGAAGTGCTTTGCTCTTTAAATAATCTTAAGTGTCACTTTATCACTAGTTGCAGACTATAAACACCCAGAAAATATGAAACACTCTCCCCGCACCCCACTCCCCCAACCGCATTGGTACTTCTAAAGGGAGTGACAAGTGCTTTTGTAAACATCGTCGTGGGCTGTTACTGTCTGGCGAAGTCATCATAATTAAATTAGATGAGTACTTATTTTGAAGCACTGAATGGCTGTTTGGAAATAGGATTCCTAATAAAATCATCTCCAGAGGGTCAGAATTCTCAGCAGTTCATTAATCGTGGGTTTGTTTTTTTTTCCAAAAGCTACATTGTAAGGTTTTAGTGGAAAAGCAGAAGTATTTCAGAATACTGTAGCATAGGATAGAATCTTAACCGAGTTTCCCAAGGCAGGTGTGAGCAAATCTAAACCTTAACAGAATTTACTTCTCCAAAGCAAAAGTGATACACAAAATCAACAACCCTGTTTTACATCCCTGTTCATGGGGATGTTCTAGTGGCAGGGGTGCCATTTAGAAGTGGGGAAAATGGGAGTTTTGATTTATCGCTGCTTTACACCTCTGGCCTGTATTTCTTGGAGAGTTATCCATAAAGATTTTAGATCCAGCTTGCTCTGAATATCAACAAAACCGATTGGGAGGGGCGTGGTGGGCATATGAACCTTGTAGTCTATCCTGTGTTCCTCTTTGTGTTATTCAGACTGTCCTGTAAAAGGTGAAACACCACAGCAGAAGCATTAATAGGCATTATAAAAGACACTGGTTTCTGAAGTCTGATCTTGGCTCAAGCTCTGGACTGGAGTTTAAACAATGTCACTCCATTTCTCTGGCTTTCTGGATATCTTTTTTTTAAACATTAATTAATTCAAACTGAAAATGATACTTAATTAGCCTCCTTTCCTCGGGTCTTGCTCTCTTGGAGTTATTTAAGATTGCTTTCTTTTTTCTTGTTTAATCATTTTATTAGGGCTCTTACCGCTCTTATCACAATTTATGATTTCTTTCTTCCACCTTCATAGAAGGTATGTGAATATAGGCACTTTGCCTTCTCTAGAGTATCCCCAGCATCCAGAATAGTGCCTGACAAACATTTAACCAATGTCGAATGTGAACTGAATGTATATATGAAATCTGTAATAACATCTTCTGATCCCACATATAGCATGTACTGAAAGGTCTCAGATTTGTACAACTGAGGAAATAACCAGGAGACCTAGAGTTAACTTCTTAGATGTTCTTACTCAATCTTCATTAACAGCTGCTGGAAGGTCCTCTATCCATGAAGAAGTTAAGTATTTAGACGCTGTCATTGATTACAAAAGCAAATGTGAATTTCTCAGTCATGCTCATGTGTACTAGATTATTAGCATTTTGGCAACAAGGGACTCAACAAGCTTTCTCAGTTTTGATCTTTTGGTGCATGAAATGACAGTTGATTGGTTCTAGGATGTGGTAATTTGATCAACATCACAATCCTATTGGGAACTTTTCAGATTTGTGCAGGGGGTAGATTTAGTTCACTTTCATTGTTTCTCCTTTTCATCTAAAAATTACTCACTGTGTGTGTGTATGTGTGTAACTGTGCATGTGCATGTATGTATCCTTGGAACCACAGTCATCAAGGTGTCTCTGGTTCACAGTGACCCTATATACTAACTACTTCTTTGAGATCTCTTGTTTGGTTATAGTACAGGCCCTGGGCAGCACAAACATGTTCCCACTTAGCTACTAACTAGGCTATGAATGGAAAGATTGGTGGATCAAAGCAGCCAGAAGTGCCTTGCAGGAAAAGGCCTGGCAGGGTACTTAACAGAGCACAATGATTGAGAATCATGGAGCAGAGTTACAAAGCTCACTGTGAATCAGAATCGACTTGATTGCAGCTGCTTGTGGTGGTGTGACCCACAGGGGCAGTTCTACCCATTATGCGTCAGAATTGAGTCCCTGGCACTGAGTTTGGTTTGTTTTTGATTCAGTGGAAGATGTAAAGAGGCTTTCTACTTCTGTTAACAGTTACAATCTCAGAAACTCACAGGGACAGGAGTTATGCCCGTACAGGGTCCAAGTAAGTCAGCATGGACTCAATGGCTGTAAGTTTACATTAATTTAAATCAGGGTTTTGATCTGATTCAATCATGTCTGAAGAAGCAAAATCAGAAGAGTCTCAACATTTTAAAATTTGGATGAAGCAGAAAGAAAACCGGAACGGGAAACCTTGTAGATTTTATCCCTGGATTAGAGGATTTGGAAGAGGGTTAGGGAGGAACCTAATTTGGGAGATTGTGTTGTTACCAGGTGGGTGGATAATACACTTTCTAAATGGTGCATTTGCTGCCATCTTTGAGCAGGGCAGCGCTGTTTCTGATTGCAGGCTAAGAGATGTGGTGGCTAGGCGTTGCTTGGGCTGCCCTTATTTTCTAAGAGGCAGATTAACTTTCCAACAGAGCATAGACTGTAATTCTTTCCAGTCTGTTTCAGTTTTGCTTCCTTGGTTATAACTGAACTGTGAAGACGGTTTCAAATCACTGATTAAAAGTGTTATTTTTTAAAATATTATTATTTTTGAAGTGTTATCTTAAAAAGTGTAATTAATAATCACCGTTTTCTTTTTATGATACATATGTATTTGTAAACAGGAAGGACTTTTCCAGTGTCAGTCAGCAACTTTCTCTCTGTCACCACTGTTATGTTAATTGATCCATTTTTATGGATAAGAGTTAAGTAATAAATTAGGCATTTGATGTTAGTGTACCTTTGTTTGGAAGTATGATCAACTTTCTCTTTGTTTTGGCCTGACTTTAAAAATAGAACGACTGTGGTTTAATGAATTTGTATATATGTGTAATTAAGGAAAATGATTAATGTATGACATGTAGTTACATGTTCTTGTAAGTTGTGTTGCTCATATGTATAGAATTTTCAAATAAGAACGGTCTAACCCAGTGGTTCTCAACCTGTGAGTCACCACCCCTTTCAGTGTTTAACAACACTTTGACAGGGGTTGTCTAAGACCATTGGAAAATACATGCTTCTGATCTGGTGAGAAAAGAGCTATCTCAAGCATCACATTGATGTTGGCCTTTTGTGCATACTTTTGCAAAATGTAGCAATTTATTTTACTTTTGGCACCCATGATATACCATACTTCAAGACAAAAATTCATTTATTTGTCATTAGAAAAAATATTTAGCAATATATAATTACATATTTTTGTGATTAATCACTATGCTTTAATTATGTTCAATTTGTCACAATGAAAATATATCCTGAATATCAGCTATGTACCTTATGATTCATCAAAGTATCAAAATTACAGTTATGAAGTAGCCACAAAAATTTTGTGTTTGGGGGGCACCACAACACGAGGAACTGTATTAAAGGGGGGTTGCGGCATTAGGAAGGTTGAGAACCACAGGTGTAACCAAAAAAGCCAATTCCACCACCACTGAGTCGATTCTGACCCATAGTAATCCTATGTAGGGTTTCCAAACTGTAAATCTTTGCTGGAGCAGAAAGCCTCATCTTTTTTTGTGGAGTGGCTGGTGGGTTTGAATTGCTGACCTTGTGCTTTCACCAGCCCAATATTTAACCACAGTGTCATGTGGAATTCTTAAGAAAATTCTCAAAGTACTTACACCCACTCAACACTTGTGATTTGTTTGGATGGTGTATTGACAGGTTACTAAACTTGATCTTTAAGTTCAATTGACTATTTGTATCTCAGGGTTTTGCATCATTGTTACATCCAACTCCTGATGGAAAATATTTGGTGGGGGAGAGCAACTGAGTGATGAGTGCTCAAGCAATCCTTCAGAGACTGAGGGAGCATAAAGTATTCCTTATATAGCATGTATAGTCTTTAGGTGTTACCATTACTCTAGAGGTGATTTAAAGTACACAGGAGATGTGCATGCATCGCATGCAAACAATATATCATTTTATGTAAGAGACTTACACCTTCAGATTTTGGTACCTGCTGGGAGTCCTGGTCCTCCTCTCCGTGTATATGGAGGGAAGACTATTTTAGGAGTAGAAGAAGGTAAACATAAATTTACTTTTTTGTAAATGAGCCAATAGATAGAGTATAGATAACACCCCTCTCTTGAAAAAGGAGATTCAAAAACCTGAGTAGAGCAAGTTTTTATATTATTTAGCTTTGTTTTCCACATTCCCGTGTGAGAAAGAAATGTGAGCATTAATACTACATCTTTTATTAAGTTGAACTCAAACTTGTGCCATGTGCCAAGTATGCTCAGAATTCCATGATTTTATGGTCAATAGTTTCATATATCTGAAGGTTGGATTCAGTAGTAAACATAATACGCATGCACACGGCTTTTTACCTGTTTGGAAACCTGGGTAGGTATGTAACTTGTTTCAGGCAATTTTCTGGTGTGTTGATATTAAAGTCACCATGACAGGCTATCCAATCCCACAAATAGGGGATTTGTATTAATTGTTTCACTGCCAAAGGGTTAAGCGACTCTATAGCTGTATAGTCTGGCCTTTGGAAGGAGAAAGATTTAAAGAGAAAGCTCACAAGGTCAACACAATGGTGCTTTCTAATCAAAACCCAAAGGGAGCCCTGATGATGCAGTAGTTACTTGTAGGGCTGTGACTCCACAAGGTCTGAAGTTGGAAAGCTGACTCTACTCCTGTAAACAGTTACAGCCTCAGAAAGGAACAGGGGCGGTTCAACCCTGTCCTATAATGTCATTATGAGTCAGCATTGAATCGATGTTAGTGAGTTGTTGAAGTGAAACCAGAAAATTTAACGGTTGACCACCTAGGCATTAGTGTCAGTCTTCAGACCAAGACATTGCCATTTTCATTACTTAGCAGCAACATGGTAATTTTACCCATCCCTTTCAATGATGATTGAGGAAGACAGAATGATCATAAAATGGAATGCTGTGAACTGGAAGCCATCGAGCCAGTTGAGCCGGCTTCCACAATCTAGTGACCAGCTGTCTCTCATATTTAGCTTGTCTTAAATATATTTAAAACAGTCGCTGATTCCAACTAATGTTATGAAAAAAATAGTTGGCTGTTAATTAAAAGGTTGGAGGTTCGAATCCACCCATTGATAACCTTGGAAGAAAGACTTGTTTTCAATCTGATTATGAAAACCTAGATGTAGAAAACCCTGATGATTGTCAACTGGTTTAAACTCAATATGTAAAAATAAATCATTATATAAAACTAGAATGAATTTTGCCCAAAATGGTAAAGAAATTGGGTAAAAGATGGTTGTTGTTAGATACCATTCAGTTTGTTCCTACTATAAGTGACCCTGTGTACAAAAGAAGAAAGCAATAACCAACCCAGCACCATCTCTGTTGTTGTTTTCTCCTCTTGTTGGAATTATTGTGTCAGTCCACCTTGTTGAGCCTTCTTTTTCTCAGCCCTCTACTTTACCAAGCATCATGATGTCTTTCTCGAGGGACTGCTGTGTCTTGGTGACATATCCAAAGTAAATGAGACAAGAGTCGTGCTACCCTCCCAAATGTATGTTTGAAGAAGTACAAGCTGAATGCTTTGTTTGTTTCTTGTAGTTCGTGGCACAGTCAGTATTCTTCACCAATACCATAATTCATAGAATCAACTTTCCAGTCTTTGTCCAGCTTTCATAAGCATGTGAGGTGAATGAAAATAGTGTGACTTGGGTCAGGCACACTCAAGGTGACATCTTTACTTTTTTACACTTTAAAGAGGTGCTTTGCAGCAGATTTCCCCAGTGAAATAGGTCATCTGCTTTGTTATACTTTTCAATTCTTATAAAAGTTTTCTAAAGGGTATCATGCAATGGATTTCTTAAATGATAAAAGTTTTTTTATCTTCCAAAGCTTAGAGTTACAAAAAAATATATTAGAACTAATAAAGGAATTTATTATCAAGATCACAGGATACAAAGTCAATGTATTAAAATGTTATTTCTGTAAGCTAGCAATTCAATTAGATAATAAAATCAGAAATGCAGTTCAGTTATTGAAATCTGTACCATCTATGCACTGATAACTATGAAACTCCTGAAAGAATACATAGTAAACAATTAATTGTGAAGTTGGTAACTGTATTTATCTATATTTAGATTCATTGTAACTCAAATACTCTGGCTTTTGTGTAGAAATTGACAAGTGGACTTAAACTCTTTATGAGGATACCAAGAATCTAGCTTAGCCTAAAACAAATCTTTAAAAGAACAAAGTTGGAGGATTTATACAACCTTATTTTATACTTACCATAAAACTACAATAATCATGGCCTAGTATGTTCCTAAAGATAGACACTGACCATTGAAAAAAACATGGCACTTATGATTTTATGCATATATATGAGTAAGCTTATATATTGAAAATGAACATGACAGCAAATTAGTGCATACAACAGTACAGAGAGCTCAGTCCGACTCAATTTAGTGGCTCAGTTAAAATACTTACTGAAGGTCTTTCCAACTCACCCAACCGCTAGCCCCATGCTAAGGCTGCAGACAGTAGGAAGATGGGGTGGTGAGGCGTTTTGGATGCCAGTAGTGCAATGTGGTGAAACCAAGTCACAATGGAGCCTCACTGTGTAGTGATTTGAAGTGGCTGGTTGGAGGTGTGGCATCTGAAATGATGATAAAAAAGGCGGGATTAGCCTGTAGGCAGCAGACACGGCAAGGTGGAGTGGGGCCATAGTGTGGAACTGCATGGCACAGCAGTGTGGCGCACTCTGGCTTGACAAGGTGGTACGGAGTGCTACTTGGCTCACAGGCAGCCCAGAATACTTGATGTGGCAGGGCAGCTGGATTAAGCAGAGAACTGGGCTGACCAACACGGAGGGAGAGAGTGGCAGGCCTCCAGAGTGCCATGTATCTCCGTCTCACCTCCAAAGGAGGTCATTACACAGTGACCTGGTTGAATGGCTAAACTCCACCCATATCTTCTTACAGGTGCCAGGTCGTCACAAAAAAACTAATTCTTGTTTTGCCACTATAATTTAAACAGCTGCCCAATAGGTCAGTGAAGGAAAGGATAGTCTTGGCAGAGAATATGGTGTTCTAACAACTGTACTTTTTGTGCGGGCAGAATTTCAGGCTTTCCCCCCACACACATAAAAACCATCTAAGTTCATCATATACCTCAATTGTAAAATCTGAAAGTTTTTAATATTTAGAGGAAAATCCTTGTGACCCTGTAACCAGACAAAAGTTTCTTACATCCCCAAAGCATAAATTATAAAAGAATCATAAATAGGATGTCATCCACATTAAACACTTCAGCTATAGGTAACACAGTGATGAGAGGGGGTAGTCTAGGATAACACACGCATAAGGAAAAGGAGGGATTGTGGGTATACATGTGACAAGATGGCCGTATCCTAGATTTAGGATGGCAGCCTAACCTTGGTCATCCTTGGATGGGTTTGACCTCTCTGGGGTCTCCAAGGAAACAGACAACTATCCTTATCAGAAGGGAGTGGATCCTACTTGTTGTGGGATAAACAGTGGTGTCTGCTTGCTCTAGATGGCTGATAATTCTTAGGGAGAATGACCCCTGATCTACTCCTGATGACTTCCAAATATATAGTCAAAGCAGCTAAGTTTGGCATATATGTGGGCGAGACAGCTTGTGAGAAATCCTTCTGTTTCCCACAATCTCCAACTTGGTTTCTACCATCCACGTCTTATTTTTCAACAACTCTTTTAGTTTCTAAGTTTTGCATTTTTTAAGTTAAATAATTTTATTGCGCGCTTTTCCAACTCTTATCACAATCCAGACATATATCCAGTGTGTCATGTGCTTTTGTACATTTGTTTCTCTCATCATTCTCAAAACATTTGTCCTCTACTAGAATCCCTGGTGTTCACACCTCATTTGTCCTCTCTCCCCCCTCCCCCATGGACCCTTGTTAATTAAAAAAGTATTATTATTTTGTCATATCTTACGCCGTCTTACATGTCTCTTCACCCACTTCTCCGCTGTCCATCACCCAGGGAGAATGTTATTTGTAGATCCTTGTAGTCTGTTCCCCATTTCTCCCTCAACTTTTCTACCCTCGTGGTATCGCCACTCTCACCACTGGTCCTGAGGGCTTCATGTGCCCTCGATTTCCTGTGTTTCCACTTCCTATCTGTACCATTGTTCATCCTCCGGTCCAGCTGGATTTGTAAGCTAGAACTGGGATCATGATAGTGGTGTGGAGTAAGCATTCAAGAACTAAAGGAAAGTTGTATGATTCATCATTGCTACACTGTACCCTGACTGGCTCATCTCCTCCCCATGACCCTTCTGCAAGGGGATGTCCAATTGACCACAGATGTGTCTTGGGTCCCCACTCTGCACTCCCCCTCATTCACAGTTCTCTGATTTTTTTGGTCTTTGATGACTGATACCTGATCCCTTCAATGCCTCGTGCTCTCACAGGCTGGTGCACTTCTTCCATGTTGACTTGGTTGTTTCTTAATTAGATGTCCGCTTGTTTATTCTTACATAAACTTTTTGATATAAACCGTTTAAACTTGCACTTTAGTCGCATGTCATGCTATCAATACCGTCATCCTACAGTACTCAGAATAGGAAGACAATTGTCATTTTAGAGCTTTTCCACAGGGACCCTCACCACCCTCAATCCCACCCCCACTTCCTGGCCAGCAATGCCAGGAGGTTCCCATGGAGCGCACTAGGGCAGGATGCCCCTCATGTGAGATGGGTGCTGCGTGCACGGCGTGGTCGGTCCGGTTGCACTACCAATCACGAGGTCAGCCCGTTGGAATCCACCCATCAACACCCTTGTCGTTGCGCCCACTCAGAAACCTACAGGGGCGGTTGGTTGGTTGGTTGGTTGGTTGGTTGGTCCTCCCCCTCCTCTGCTTCCTACCTGTACGCAGGTCCGGTCAGGAGGTGGTGATAACTGGGCACCAACCTGGTCTGTCTTTTTCCTGTTCCTGCAGGGAACCGCCAGAAGTGCGGTGGATGGCACTTGGCTGTCGGATAGAGCGTCCAGAAGCGGGACACCGGAGGCACGTGCACGGAGGGTGGCAGCAGCCATTGTGGTGGCGATTCCTGTCTGGGACAAGCAGCGGTGATGGCAGCGGCGGCGGCGGCAGCATCTGGTGAGTATTCTGGGTCAGGAGGCGGCGGTAGATGATGGCTGTGTTTGACCTGGTCGAAGTTAGGCGACTGTCCTGCCAAGGACGCGCCATTGCCGGCTAGTGATGCACGCTCGTCCCGCCACTGCCACCCAGCGTTCATTTTCACTTTCTCTCGTGAGCTCTGTTGTCAACGCGATGGGACAAGAGGGCCCTGTGTCGCTGGCCAGAGTTCCAGGACGCCGGCAGCGTTGCCTCAGTACTCCAGTTGGTTACTGAGCTCCGCGGTGGCCCGAGGTTGCACCTGCAGCCTTACGGGTTGGTGGGCTTCACTGCCGGTGTCCATCAGGCTTGGTGGACCAGCACAGGGCGCTCTCCCGCTGCTACCTCGCGGACCAGAGCGGTCCCCAAGGAGGCGTCATGAAAAACTAGAAGTTGGCGTGTTGGCAGCGTTGGTCTGCGCGAACTCTTCTGGTCTTGGTGTCACCTCTACCTCTCAGGGCCTGGGCGGAGTCCCGACTGCCTGAAGCGGTGCTTGAATTTTTCCAAGAACCCACTTGGGGCCTGGGAACAGCCCTGGTGACTCTCATATGGCCAAAAATTTGGTGTTTACTACCTGGGTCTGAACACGGCCGCATCTCGTTGACGCCCGCCCAGCTCTATTGCAGGCGGTACTTGAGAGTGTTTCTCAAGTCCCAACTTTGGGTCCTGGGACCTGCCTTGGTGGCTCGTGGTTACCCGGCGAGTGGCAGTTTGCTCCTAGGCGATTCCTTGAGTGCGTCGCTCCTCAGGTGGGGCCTGAGATAAATGATTACACATAGGTCGCCAGCCCCACCGATATGTGGGACCTCCAGTGTGCAGCGCCTGCGTGGTGGGTGAGGGCACAGCACTCTCCCCTCCTTTATTTCTGGGATGTTGGCCAGAGTGTCCCCGGACCTCTGGGAGTGAGTGCTATGGGGTCGCCTGGCTTGCCTTTGGCTGAAACGTGGTTCCCTGGCGTGGTATTTCTTTTGCTGAAATTGGTCATTTTGGGCCACCGTATGGATGCTGACACACTCATCATCAGTGACCGTCGTTGAAGATGTTGGTTTGATGTTCTGGATGTGCTTTGGTTCCCTGGGTCGCTCTTTGGTTACCGATGGCCCCTTGGTGCGATCCCTTCGATTCCCGTGCGAGTCACCTGCTTTGAGACCTGTGCGCTGGTTTTTACGAGTCCAGTTGTGTTCGGTCCTTTGGTGCCTCCTCCAGCCTCCAGTGCCCAGAGGGGGCGGGACCCACAGAGGTTGGGGGTTTGGGTCTTCTGTGCTCCCCGCGTTCTCTCCCCACTGCAGGCATCCCT